>NC_139588.1:995928-1003428 GCF_946808225.1 Silurus aristotelis | reverse complement strand
GAAGACCGCTGGCACATTCGTGAAGCCAAATGGCATAACAAGGTACACATAATGCCCCGACGAGGTATTGAACGCCGTCTTCCACTCATCCCCCTCCCGGATACGGACAAGGTGGTAGGCGCTACGGAGGTCCAGTTTGGTGAAGATTATAGAGCCCTGGAGAATGCAGAAAACATCAGGGGCAATGGGTACCGGTTCTTGACAGTTATGCCATTTAGGCCCCGATATTCGATGCAAGGATGGAGGCTCTTGTACTTCTTTTCCACAAAGAATAACCCTGTGCCTGCCGGAGAGGAGGACGGCAGATAATTCCTTCAGTTAAACTCAGATCCCTATCTTTCAGACCTTCTATATCCAGCAGTATGCTAGACATACCTCTTAAATCAGGAGAAATGGTGATTTTGGGAAAGGGATATTTTATATCTGGAATCAGACTTCCATCAGCAAAGTTTTATAACTGTTGGATTTTTATCATGCCCAAACAAAACTTTATTCTTGGAGAGGTTTTCCATACGATCTGCTATGCCCGTGGTGCCTTTCTAATATCAGGGAAGAAGAAATACACAGCACACAGAATGCATGTTCTTCCTCTTCTTCTGTTTTTTGCAGGTAGCAGAACGTATATATATACACATACAGAGAAAGGGCTGTCCTAAACTTGTTTCCTGTTTAGACAAGAGGATATACTAGCCGTAGATGTGTGAGCCCAGATAAGGACTCCCTGTTTACCTTACAGACTAACATCGTAAATATTCTATAGACACTGAACAGACAAAGGGATGTGTGTGAGATAGTGTGAAAACCATCTTAACACTAACAATAACATAATTAATTCTTCCTCTGTAAACCTTTTTTTCACAGTTTTAAAATAAATTCAGTTTGGCGTGAGGACCTCTGACTTAAAATGGTGGCCAGTGCAAGACCATCACTTAAATGAGGCCCAGCCACATCAATTACGTTCCTTAACTTTACCATACCAGAGCCACAAAGTCTTAATTAAAGACCTGGCCAACACATTTAATAAGTCAAAGAGAGATCCTTTAACCAAAGGCTCCTCAAGCAACCAAAACAATGACTTTGTTTTACAAACCCTGATAAACCTGAAAAGTCCCCACATTTTAAATAGTTCTTGATAAAAAGAAGAAAGTCCTTTGAAATTCACTTGTTTGTGATCCGTAAATACCGGAGTACTGTCAAGTCCAATTCCATCGATCTGCTGTAATATGTTCTGAGCCACTTTCCTCCAAACTAGATCTTCAGGCCCAGTTACCAGTCTCTGGATAAACTGCAAGCGAAAAGTTGCAGGTCTACTAAACAGATGCACCAGACCTTGACCTCCTTCTTCCACAAGCAAGAAAAGTACACTTTAAGGGACCCAGTGAAGCTAATCCCAAAAAAAGTCTACCAGCGTTGCTTGTAATCTGGAAAGCAGACCGGAAGGAGGGTCTACACATATCAATCTGTGCCACAATGTTAAAGCAGCCAAATTGTTCATTATTAAAGGAAACTTGTGTATGAATCCACTTCCATTTTTTTAACCTGCCCTCTATTTTTTTAACCAACCCAAACCAGTTATTTTCTCGTGTGACAGCATCTCCAATAAACACTCCTACATATTAAAGACCTCATTTTTTCCAAGTTAACCCACTAGGTAATAACGGTGGCCCCTTCTCCCATTTTCCAACAATTAAGGCATCACTCTTACTCCAATTTATTTTAGCAGCAGATACATTTCCAAACTTTCACACTCACATCACTGACCATCACACTCACATCACTGACCATCACACTCATCACTGACCATCACACTCATATCACTGACCATCACACTCACATCACTGACCATCACACTCACATCACTGACCATCACATTTACATCACTGACCATCACACTCACATCACTGATCATCACACTCACATCACTGACCATCACATTTACATCACTGACCATTACACTCCCCTTACTGACCATTACACTCACATCACTGACTATTACACTCACATCACTGACCATCACACTCATCACTGACCATCACACACTCATTACTGACCATCACACTCACAACACTGACCATCACACTCAACACTGACCATCACACTCATATTACTGACCATCACACTCAACACTGACCATCACACTCAACACTGACCATCACACTCATATTACTGACCATCACACTCAACACTGACCATCACACTCAACACTGACCATCACACTGACATCACTGACCATCACACTCACAACACTGACCATCACACTCAACACTGACATCACACTCAACACTGACATCACACTCATATCACTGACCATCACACTCAACACTGACATCACACTCAACACTGACATCACACTCATATCACTGACCATCACACTCACATCACCGACTATTACATTCACATCACTGACCATCACACTCACAACACTGACCATCACACTCAACACTGACATCACACTCAACACTGACATCACACTCATATCACTGACCATCACACTCACATCACCGACTATTACATTCACATCACTGACCATCACACACTCATCACTGACCATCACACTCACATCACTGACCATCACACTCACATCACTGACCATCACACTCACAACACTGACCATCACACTCAACACTGACATCACACTCAACACTGACCATCACACTCAACACTGACCATCACACTCACATCACTGACCATCACACTCACATCACTGACCATCACATTTACATCACTGATCATTACACTCCCCTTACTGACCATTACACTCACATCACTGACTATTACACTCTCATCACTGACCATCACACACTCATTACTGACCATCACACACTCATTACTGACCATCACACTCACAACACTGAACATCACACTCAACACTGACCATCACACTCATATTACTGACCATCACACTCAACACTGACCATCACACTCATATTACTGACCATCACACTCAACACTGACCATCACACTCAACACTGACCATCACACTGACATCACTGACCATCACACTCAACACTGACCATCACACTCAACACTGACCATCACACTCACATCACTGACCATCACACTCACAACACTGACCATCACACTCACAACACTGAACATCACACTCAACACTGACATCACACTCATATTACTGACCATCACATTCACATCACTGACCATCACACACTCATCACTGACCATCACACTCACATCACTGACCATCACACTCACATCACTGACTATTACACTCACATCACTGACTATTACACTCACATCACTGACCATCACACTCACATCACTGACCATCACACTCACAACACTGACCATCACACTCAACACTGACCATCACACTCAACACTGACATCACACTCAACACTGACATCACACTCATATCACTGACCATCACACTCAACACTGACCATCACACTCACATCACTGACCATCACACTCATCACTGACCATCACACTACATTTATCCTAAATTAGATGCACCTGTTTGAGGTCGTTAGCTGCATAAAGACACCTGTCCACCCCATACAATCAGTAAGAATCCAACTACTAAGGAAGAAGAATGATGAGTACCATCCTAAGAACACCATCCCTACTGTGAAGCATGGGGGTGGTAGCATCATGCTTTGGGGGGGGAGGGGGGGGGTTCTGCACATGGGACAGGGCGACTGCACTGTATTAAGGAGAGGATGACCAGGGCCATGTATTGCGAGATTTTGGGGAACAACCTCCTTCCCTCAGTTAGAGCATTGAAGATGGGTCGAGGCTGGGTCTTCCAACATGACAATGACCCGAAGCACACAGCCAGGATAACCAAGGAGTGGCTCTGTAAGAAGCATATCAAGGTTCTGGCATCGCCTAGCCAGTCTCCAGACCTAAACCCAATAGAGAATCTTTGGAGGGAGCTCAAACTCCGTGTTTCTCAGCGACAGGCCAGAAACCTGACTGATCTAGAGAAGATCTGTGTGGAGTAGTGGGCCAAAATCCCTCCTGCAGTGTGTGCAAACCTGGTGAAAAACTACAGGAAACGTTTGACCTCTGTAATTGCAAACAAAGGCTCCTGTACCAAATATTAACATTGACTTTCTCAGGTGTTTAAATACTTATTTGCAGCTTTATCATATAAATAAATAGTTTAAAAATCATATATTGTGATTTCTGGATTTTTTTTTTTAGATTATGTCTCTCACAGTGGACATGCACCTACGATGACAATGTCAGACCCCTCCATGATTTCTAAGTGGGAGAACCTGCAAAATAGCAGGGTGTTCAAATACTTATTTTCCTCAATGTATATCAACACTTTTGTACATTTATTAGATATTAGAAACTAAAACAATACAAAAGTCAATAAAAAGTCATGATTATAAAAAGATAAAAATTAAATCAACACGAATTTAATCTAACAAACAAAAGTAAAAAAATACAACTATAAAGTTTCTCCTCAGAACATTGATGCTGAACCTAAAAGCTCTGCTTCAGTCTCACTATTAGAGAATGTGTGTTACTGAGGAGCAGGTCATGTGACTCTCAAAGAGATGATCTTACCTCAGTATCTCCAGTTTACAGTGAGGATTCTCCAGTACAGCAGAGAGACACTTCACTCCTGAGTCTCCTACTTTATTCTTAGTCAGATTCAGTTTTCTCAGGTGTGAGGGGTTTGATCTCAGAGCTGAAGCGAGAGCAGCACAGCCTTCATCTGATACTTCACAATCACGCAACCTGCAGATACACAATGACACATACTTCACTCTCTCAGTTTCTACACATTACACATCCTGTGTGTTTTGAAATGAGTGTATATATTAAAACATTTTATTTAGTGAGAACTATCTGTTTCTTTTATGCAGTATGTGTGTGTGTGTGTGTGTGTGTGTGTGTGTGTGTGCGTGTGTGCGTGTGAAAGTATAAATACTACTCGAGTATTTATATCATTCTGCCCATTGACCTTTATCATTACATCAGCTGATATCTGATGTTGCAGATTAACATGAGGTAACAGTAGGTCTTCTATATTAGACCATAATTAGTTTAGTCTTATGCCCCTGTTAACACTATGGCAGACAAACCACCATTGATTTTTAGCATACTCTCAATGTCTTTATATAACACTTTAACTTCTTCAATAAAACCTGGGCCAAAACCAAGAACATAACAGGTGTTCCAAAGATATTGGTGCTCAACCCTATAAAAAGCTTTTTCCTGATCAATGGAGATGAGCCCTAAATTAATGCCCAATAGGCCAGCAACCTCTATTACATCTCCAACAAGTAAAATGTTCTCAGAAATAGACCTACCAGGCACAATACGTCTGGTCAGGATGTATGATGTCCCCCATCACTTCCCTTAATCTATTTGCCAGAGTTTTAGAAAAGATTTTTAGATCAGAGCACAACAGGCTCACTGGTCTCCAGTTGTTAATTTCTTGAAGGTCACCTTTCTTGGGTAGTAGAGTAATCACAGCTCTCCTACAGCTCACTGGTAAAAAAAAACACTCAGCTATGCTCTCAATGAGAACATCCAAGAGATCCTCACCCAACACCTCCCAAAAGGCATCAAGTACTGGAGCTTTTCTACTCTCCATAATCTACAATACCTTCCATAGCTCTTGTGAACACAAAGGCTTCTCTAGTGCCTCCTTTGACTTTTTTGGAAGCTTCGGTAAACCTTGATAAAAACTGGCAGACATTTCCTCATCATCTTTATATTCACTCCCATACAGATCCTTATAGAACCTTACAGCCCTGTATCTTATTTTAGACAGCACTGTAAGCTCCTGCCAGTTCTCTGATCACAATGAGTGAATGTATCTACTCTGGCCATTCTTTCTTTCCAAATTAAAAAATCCCACCATTGTTTTACATTTATAAAACTCTTTCTTTTTTTCAATTCCTTTTTATTTAAATTCGAAAAACCTCTTTAAACTTTGCATCACTCAACAAAGAGACATTAAAATGCCAATAGGAACTCTTTACCTTATATTTGATATAAACACAATACAAATAACAATATCATGATCAGAAATCCCAGAAGGACTCATTACACAGCTCTGCACAATATTAAAAGAGACAAGAAAAATTTCAGCATGTGAAGGCAGAGAAAACTACATTGTTTCAAACCCCATCCTCTGCCTGAAGTTCTGATCTTCATTTAGCAGGAATTTTTCTTCACCCTCACTTCTCATTAACATCCCAACAGAATCAACAAACATTTTGCGATCAGGAAAAGAATCTTTAGCCTGCACATTTTTCATCTTTATTGATCTTTGTAAAAAAAGATTTGACTTTACCAAAAGAATAGTCACTACCATAATTTCCAGACTATAAAGCGCACCCATATATAAGCCGCACCCACTGAATTTGACAAAGATTTTTATTTTAAACATAAATAAGCCGCACCTGTCTATAAGCCACAGGTGTCTACATTGAAACTAATGAACTTTACACAGGCTTTAACGAAAGATGGGTGAAATATGTTGCGCTTCCTTTAGGAGCATAGCGGGTATTTTGGTAATAGCCTGGCGCCGCATTTTTTCCGCTATTACTGCATGTGTGAAGACGGAGGATTATGTCCCATTTTCTGATGCTCATTTCTAAGTTTCTTTGACTAACCCGTAACGCTGTTGCCAAAAAAAATAAAAATAGCACGAGTTTTGGAAACCTGTCTGTGCTTATATGATTTCTGTTGTAACTGGAGTTAGCGAGCTCTCCCTTCACCCAGACTCAACGCGTTACAACGGCTTGTATCTAAACAGTAGCCGACCAAGAAAGTCATTGTTCACTGTCTTCCTCCTTCCTTTCACAACTATTTCTCTCGGGAGTTTATCTTTTGGCATCGTCGTGCGTTTAAAAAAAAGTTTTTTCTTCCGAAGCCGTGCAGCTCAGAACACAGGTGAGGTGCATTTTTTTTCATTTCCATTTGAAAATTTCATTGGTCTAATGTTATGGGGTTCAGTTTTTTGGCTTGAAGTTTATGAAATTCATAAATAAGCTGCTTCGTTGTTTAAGCCGCGGGGTTCAAAACGTGGGAAAAAAGTAGCGGCTTATAGTCCGAAAAATACGGTACATGTCTTCCCTCTGCTCTTATTGTCCAGAGTTTCACTGTCAGAATCTTCAACAGGACTTTCAACATCATCACATTCATTAGCTTGTGTTTCAGACCATTGTTTTAACTTTTCATTCCTCATCCTTACTGTATTCCTTTTTCAGGAGGTGTTTTAAACAGTGCATCCTCACTCACATAATCTGGATTCATTTCTTCTTCACTCACCTGTTTAGCTGCTTTGACAGTATCTATTACTGTTTTCCCCTCTGTCACCTCGGGTTCTCCCCCTGGCATCACTCGTTCCTGCCTCTGGCACAATAGACGCACCTTCAGCCTGATCACATTCAACCGAACCAGTGGGAACAGTATCTTCAGCCTGATCCCATTCAGCCGAACCAGTGAGAACAGTATCTCCAGCCTGATCACATTCAGCAGAACCAGTGAGAACAGTATCTCCAGCCTGATCAC
>NC_139588.1:743428-990928 GCF_946808225.1 Silurus aristotelis | reverse complement strand
TTTCCTTTGATCAGGTTTATCAGCAGCACATGCACTGGTGCTGAGTCAGTTACATCACACACTCTCATTGTCTTCTGGAAATCCAGAGGAAAACGACACTCATCAAAACCATCAAAAATGAACAAAACCTTCTCCAAACTGGAAATGTCCATTTCTTTCATCTCCTTAAAAAACACATGAAGGAGCTCCATCAGACTCAGTTTCTGCTCCTTCATCAAATTCAGCTCTCTGAAAGGAAGTGGGAATATGAGGTGGACGTCCTGATTTGTTTTTCCTTCAGCCCAGTCCAGAACAAACTTCTGCACCGAGACTGTTTTTCCAATTCCAGATACTCCCTTAGTCAGAACTCTCCTGATGGGTTCTTCATCTTGTACAGATAAGGGTTTTGTTAGAACTCTCCTGATGGCTTTGTCTTGTTCAGGTAAGGGTTTGAAGATGCCACTGCATTCAATTGGTGTCTCCTCAGTTGGGTTCCTCCTTGATGCTGCCTCGATCTGTTTCACCTCATGTTCTTTATTGATGTCTCCACTGTCTCCCTCTGTGATGTAGAGCTCTGTGTAGATCTCATTCAGGAGTGTTTGGTTTTCCTGCTTTAGCATCAATCCATTCAAACACTCAAACTTCTTCATCAGATTGAACTTGAACTTCTTCTGGAATTCATCTGCAGCAGTGGATTCTGGGTCGTGTCTGTGACAGGGTGAAGAAGGAAGACATGGTGAGACATGGGCTCCAATGATTAGAGTAGAAGTTCACATTGTTCCTGCTAGATAGATCTTTATGATGTTCTCACTGTGGATTTACTTTATTCTACTGGAGGTTTTCTATCATCTAATCACTCTGTAGGTACTAACAGCAGAGAGCTTTAGAATAGCAGTGTGTCAGTCATGGTGTTGGTTTTGATCGTACCCTGTAGATGTAATGATGTTCTTCTCTCTTCTGTCTCCTGCCTTCTGTAGAACACTGGGAACAAAAACAACAAGTGTTAAAGATCTCAACGTTCCTCACTTTAATACTGGAGTCAAAACCTGAACACAAATTGTACTACAATAATTGTAGTGAGAGCAGGAACACTTGGAGAACACAGAGCTGAATACAACTCCAACATTGTGCACCTGGAGAATTAAATGTGCTCCCTGTTTTCATTTCACACTTTTTCCTACTTTTCTATTCTTCCTACACAAACCTCCAAAAGTATTGGAACAGGGAGTCCAGTTCTTTGGGTTTTTGTTCGACACTGAAGACATTTGGATTTAAGAGTAAAAGATGAAAATGATATAATAGATCAGAATTCCAGCTTTAGTCATTAACTGTGACTGTAATTATGAGAATTATGGGATGTTACCTGTGTACAGGTGAGGAGATTCCAGTTCTGAAGTAGAGAGGAGGATTCATAGACTCATCACTCTTCATGGAGACACAGCTGGGTTCTGCTGAGTGTGATCTCTCTCTCTTTCCTTTACTGTTTAAAATGATAAAAATGGACATGAGACAAAATTTCATTGTTTAAAAATTTTTTTTTGTATCATAATGTATCACAATATTTCTAGTAACTCTTCAAATTTATTACATTTAACTTGAAATAGTGTTGCACGATGAATTGTATCACAATTGTGATGTTTGTTAGTGCGATTGTATGGCGGACACATACTTTCTGAAAACAGTTTGCAGATTTCCCTTAACAAAACAAATAAAAACACCAGATAATCTCAGTTTAGGCAGTGCTCGTGTGTGTGTGTGTGTGTGTGTGTGTGTGTGTGTGTGTGCGCGTGTGTGGTCACGTGATTTTAAGGTGTGCAGCGCGGAGACCAAGGTGCAGGTGAATACCGAGCAGATCGACACTAAACTGGTGTCACACACTTGCGATAACGCACAACTTTCCTCGTATTCACGCCGGGACACACACACACACACACACACACACACACACACACACACACACACACACACACTCGGTAACGCACATCTTTTGTCATACTCATGCCGGGACACACACACACAAACACACACTCACTAAAAGTACCAGTCAGCTCTGCATGCTCTCTCTCTCTCTCTCTCTCTCTCTATCTCTCTCTCTCTCTCTCTCTCTCTCTCTCTTGTGCTGAGTTTCCCCGCTGGTTCCTGCTCCTTCTACGGATTGCCTACGGATTACCCTCACTTTCCGGATTTCCTTACGGACATTACCTACCTTACGGATAATACTTTCCTAAGTGGATTATACTTCCTTAAAGGATTATACCCGCATACCCTGCAGTATAGTTCCTTAAATATCCACAACCTTGTTTCATTTAACTTGAAATACAACAAAATGCTAATAGTAGCAGATCTCCATAGTGCTGCTTATATCCACATGCTACCATGCCTGGAATAGGCTAAGAGCAGGAACAAACAGGTCTTTACAAAGAGACAATGGAAACATGGAGTATAAATACAAAAACTAATCAAAAGGCAAAAAATAAACAGTTGTGGGACATTATTTCATCAACCACTTTTTCAAGTGAGTGCTAAAGTTTTATTCTTACCATAAATATTAGTTATTATTTCTATAGAAACTCCATAATGCAGATATGAACAGTTCATTAGTAAAACACTAGAACATGGCAGGTTACCAGTCTTTTGAGGGTGAGGTTACATGATCTGTCCCCTGATCAGGGATCTCCATTTTTCAATGCTCGTGTACACGCAGAGTCCTGAAGATGCCGATCTCTTCTGCTGGAATCAATCACATTCCTAGAAAACACAAAAACAACATGCAGTTAAAACTGGGGGAAAATCTTCCTCTAAAGTCCCATTAGAGGTGAAAGCCATAGACATATAAGACACAGACGCCTCATTGTCCGCTTTGGTCCATTGCTGCAATACTCCAATGCTGCTACAATCTTGGTCCAGGTGAGAGTTCCCTGTAAACAAATGCACCTAAACAGCATATATAACAACATAACAATAACAGAATCATAACAGCAATAACCCTCCAAAAAAATAGAGATATTTTGATGATTAATAGAAATTATATAGTCTTTAATGTTAACCCAGTCATTAGGGTTGCACAAGACAGTGCACTCAAGCCCGGATAAATGAGGATCCGGTATAAATCAGAAGTTTTTACCGGATCGGTCCAGGCCCAAGTTATGGGCATCTAGGTGAAGGGAACAGAGGTGATGAGGAGGTGATGGGTAGGTATGGCCTTAAGGAGAGGAATGTGGAAGGGCAGATGGTGGAAGATTTTGCTAAAAGGAAGGAAATGGCAGTTATGAACTTATTTTAAGAAGAAGGAGGGGCACACAGGTGGACTATGTTCTATGTAGAAGATGTAACCTAAGGGAGATTGGAGACTGTAAGGTGTTGGCAGGGGACAGTGTAGCTAGACAGCATCGGATTGTGGTCTGTAGGATGGTTTTTGAGGTGAAGAGGTGAAGAGAAAGAGGAGGAGAGTGAGGACTGAAAGAAGAATAAGGTGGAACACTGTAGTGTGAGGTTCAGGGAAGAGCTCAGACAGAGGCTCTGTGGTGGTGAAGACGTGCTGGATGATTGGGCAACTACTGCAGAAGTGATAAGGGAGACAGTGAGAAACATACTTGGTGTGACATCTGAAAATAGAAAGGAGGACAAAGAGACGTGGTGGTGGAATGAGGAAGTGCTGGAACATATAAGGAGAAAGAGGTTGGAGAAACAGAATTGGGATTGAGAGAGATAATAAAAGTAGGCAGGAGTACAAGGAGATGTGCAGCATAGGCATACGAGGAGCTGTATGAGAAGTTGGACACTAAGGAAGGAGAAAAGGATTTGTAGCGATTGGCCAGGCAGAGGAACCGAGCTGGGAAGGATGTGCTGCAAGTTAGAGCAATAAAGGATGGAGATGGAAATGTGTTGACTAATGAGGAGAGTGTGTTGAGAAGATGGAGGAAATATTTTGAGCAGATGATTTGAGCAGGAAAATGAGAGAGAGAAGGTTGGATGGTGTGGAGATGGTAAGGCAGAAAGTGGATAGGATTAGTAAGGAGGAAGTGAGAGCAGAGATTAAGAGGATAAAGAGTGGAAAGTTGGTTGGACCAGATGACCTAAGTTTATGAGAGATACAGCGCATGTGGCATGACTTTAAAAAGGAAGTTGATGCTGGAAAACGCTCCAATGTGGCTGAATTACAACAATTCTGCATAGATGAGTGGAGCAAAATTCCTCCACATCGCTGTAACAGACTAAGTGCAAGTTATCGCAAACACTTGATTGCAGTTGTTGCTGCTAAGGGTGGTCCAACCAGTTATTAGGTATAGGGGCAAACACTTTTTCACACAGGACCATGTAGTTTTGGATTTTGTTTTCCCGCAATAATAAAATATTTCAGTTAAAACTGCATGTTGTGTTTACTTCTGCTATCTTTTACAAATATATTTAAATTAGTTTGTTGATCTGAAACATTAAAGTGTAAAACATGCAAATAAATTAGAACAAAACACTTTTTCACACCACTGTAGATAGATAGATAGATAGATAGATAGACAGACAGACAGACAGACAGACAGACAGACAGACAGACAGACAGACAGACAGACAGACAGACAGATAGATAGATCTTTCCACAAGCTCCATTACATAGAAAACACAAACGCATTATTCCGATAGAAAGTCATTTCTAGGAAAAACTCACCCGCTTTTCTTCAGCACTGCTTGTTGTTGGACATGAATCTCACTGCTTCTGACTGCTGTTGAAGATCTTTGTGTTTTTTCAACCACTCCTCCAAATGCAGTCAAGGCTGAGAAACACTTTCACTTTCGGGAAACCGACTCGACTATTTGAACCGACTCTTTGAACCGACTCTTTAAAGCGACTCTTTGACGAGTTGGAAACGGAATTATTTTAATCGCACTCCATCAAGTTCACTTTAATGATCAAGAACTGAAAGAGAAAGTGCTGTGATTAATAACAGCATGTAGTGGAGATGTTGTGGAGGAGAGGAAAGTCAGACTTTTTCTCCCTTTAGAAACTTCTCCATCCTGAACTCCATACTGTGTCCCACTGGTGCCGAATGTGAAAGTGGGTCCTGAAAAAAGGTTTTTCTCAAACCTTTTCAAGATTTTTATGCCCTTACTTTTAGATTCTCACTTCATAAGCGATCTTACCATCATAAGTCCCAGTGTCCTCAAACAAGTACTTCCTAATTAACAGCCAACTTCCAATTTTGTGGTACTATCAATAAAACTTGTCAAATGTGTCATATTTAATTATAAATGTTATTAAACATATAAAAGCAAGTTTTGAACATACATTTTAATGAGGTTTTGTGCCTGTACTACTTTTATGTCTGAGTCCACTGTAGAACGTGTTCACTGAGTTTGACATCATCTTGTATTTCTACTAATCAGTAAACACACACACACAAACACCAAAGAAAGTAAATAATGAAACAAAGCAGCAGCTTCTGCAGAAGTCAGTTCCTCCACAGCCCCAGCAGTCTGTGCTTCCAGCATCTGCAATCAAATTACAAACAGCCAAACCCTCCACCATGATGATACCACGTGGTCATGCAACATCCTCGATTACAGTGGCCAGAGAACTGTGACGAAGCATTACAACTTTATTACACTTTAAAGGAAACAACTGGACTTTGAACATCAATTTTCTCACAAAAACCCCCTATAGAAACCAGAGTACAGCCTAAGAAGGACTGACTGTGTAAAAGGAGCTGTCAGGTTAGAATCAGGGGAGAAAGAGAGAATTTAAACTTGCCCATGGCCTGCATGAGTCTCTTCATAATTATTATAAACATAAACAGACTTGGAAATGAGGATAAAAACTGAAGCATGAATATAAATTAAGTAAAAATAATAATAATGAACTAAAGCAAACTTCAGCAGAATTGAAGAAAAAAATGTTCTTTTTTTGTTATCAGCAGTGTGTCAGTCAGGTTAGATCTCTCAGGATTTTGTGTCCTTATGATAACTTCTGTATCTGATTCTGAACTGACTTCCTGTTCTCCTAGACACAGAACAAACCATGTTATTACCCGAAACATAAACAATACTTTCATTCTGGCAAACTAACCTTCAAAGTGCTTCCTTCTGCAAATAAACTCATTTATCCTTGCATAAGGTTTTCCAGTTTCTGTTTTATAGTCCTTCAGTATAAAAGGCCTCGGGGTCCCAGGAACATTAATGACCTCTGAGCCGACCGGGTACAGAAGTACACAGGGTCCTTTTGAATCCACAATAAGGACAATACATTTGTACACTTTTAATGTGCTTCTATATTTGTTAATGTGTTTTGCACTTTTCAGCCACAATAGCTAAAGCTTAAATTATGTCTAAAGACTATACCAGAGGTCAGAGTACATCCAACATCTGAAGACAGATTTCAAAACTTACAATTCCACTGCATGGCAGAAGGCAATCAACAGGAAACCTAAAAAGAAAAAAAAAAAAAAAAGAAAAGAATTAAGTTAAAGGCAAGGTAAAGGGAGAGTAACTTGCAATGAAGTTCACATGCTCATTTAGCATTAAATATTACCAATAAAATGAATTAATCCACAACTTTAACAATGAACAATACTATTGGTATTAACTATTGAAAAAAATCTAATTATCATGCAAGTCATGGGAAAAATGTTTGGTGAACTACTTCTTTAAAACTAAAACACGCAGCTTGAATCTGTACTATTCAGTAACCTACACTTCAACGCTGTCTTTTAAAAGATGCACGCGCAGTGCACGCGCTGGCGACATTCAGACGTTACTTTTGTATTTTCGCGCGGTGGTTACAGTTTGACGGTGTATTCAGTCAAAACTTGCGCCCTCGGTTTAAGACAGTTTTTTTTTTGTCTCCCATGTCCCGTTTTTTTTTTCTTCTCGAGTTTTTTTCCTTCCTTCCTTCCAACATCTCGCAAATGTTTTTTCTTCCTTCCCCATCCCCGCTCCACATCACGATGAAAATGGCTAGATTCAATAACGCATGCTAATTATAGACTAGTTAAGTTACACTGCCAGGTCCCGCATTGTCACGACCGAGTAATCAAATTAACAAAAATAGAGCATTTCTAAATAATTAACCGGTAATCCGAATTTACAGATCTAAAGTGCAAAATGACATTTTAGATGTTGGTTTCCAACACGAGGTGTTCAAAGCTACAAACGGTCCAAAAGATGTTTATGTAAAGACAAGATTAAAAGTTCCTAACATGTTCAGCAAAGTAATATTAATTCAAGTAAACATCATGATTATAACTAAAACAAGGAAACAAAAATATGCCTTAATTAATACCTTAATCAGTAGATGCTCAAACCGTCTTCAGTCCATGAGCTTCAGCAAAGTGTGGGGGAGGGGAGTTGTGCTTCATTGCGCATGCCCAATGAAATGTCTCAAACATTTCGAGTTATATTACTTAATATTTATTTGTAATCTCAAATATTTATTTTAACATTTTACCAATAATTAACTATTTTAGTAAACTCAATATTTGTCGGATTTAAGTAAACATACTAGCATTTTTCTAGTAAATTATACTATTTGACTTTCAACAGAGAATCAGAGACCATTTGAGTTGAAAGTTTAAAAGAGCAGAAAATTCCCTCGTGTGTGCTAAAGTACACTGGCACAATATCTGTGTGTACTAAGAAATTTGTCATACATTTTATGTACACATGGTCAATTAATGTTCCTTTTTCTGTTGTAGGTTCCGTAACATGTTGAATAGAACCCCTATCTGCCATAAAAGAGCACACAGAATTAGACTTTAATGCATCATTATTAAAGTCTCCCACAAGCACAATGTTATTTGAAATTAAAGGCAGCTGATTAATTAACCTGCCCATATTTTCTGTAAAACTACACAAAGGGTATGTTTGTGGTCTATAAATAACACCAAGCAAAATATAATTTTCAGGAAAATGTGTCAACAGGCATTGTAAATTAAGATTTGGAATTGTTATAATAGTGTTTGGCACTCCACATGTTGTATAAACTCCAACTCCACCGTGTTGTAGTAGTTACAAATCATTGAAAGGAGGACATATACTTGTGTATGCAACACAACGAGGAATACCCACAAAGTTGTAGTTTTTTAAATGTACACTTTCTGGTAGATAGTGTTCTGGCAGCCATGTTTCAGTTACAGCAATACATGTTGGTTGTAAATGTTGACTAGACACATTTTAAATCCTCTTTATGGCAATGCAAACTCTGTACATTCAGTATAAACACAGAAAAGGAACTATCTTGTACTGTCACCAATGATTCATCATGTGCCATAAAAGATGGCATTTCTTGAAGAGCTTCACAAATCTGATCATTACAGAAAATGGCCTTTTCACTAAAGTCTTTAATTGTTAACCCTGACAAACTCCTTACCCGGCTCAAAGCTACATAAGCCTGACCAGGTGCAAACACTTTAAACTAACGACAGCAGTATCATAGGTGTAGAATGGAGCAATTTTGCTGCCTCAAATGAACATTGTTTTTGTCTTTTCAATCCCACATGACTATCATCAAACTGAACGTATACAGTTTCAGGTAACTTCTCTTTAGATGAACGTACGATATGAGTAACTACACCACAAACACCAATAACTAATCCATCATCAACATCTATGTTTTTAATTAACATAACACGTGCATCTCTGCCTAAAAGTAACTTTTCTGGCAAACATGTGTTATGAACCTTTACATGATGACCAGCTATTAATTCTATTTTGCCTGTTTTTTTTTTACTCCGTGCATAATCCTCTGCCTCTATCGGTTCAATTTCCGGGCACATTTTTATCACCTGCTTCAAGTTGTGCATATGCACTTGATCATTTGTAGCATAAATGTGTAAAGATACATTATCTTCCTCAACCTTGTCACAACTTGATATGATTACATCATTACATCATCTTTGTTTAGTGCAGTTATTTTGCTTCTTTCTTAAATGTTTAACATTTCAGCAAAATTACTGTCCTTTTGTCTAACAACCTGTGTGAGTTCACCAACACTAAAACAACTCCATAAACTCATTTCAGGTACATCCACATACAATGGTTTTCCCTTCACAGGAGGCAATTGGAAAAAGTCCTCAACAGTAATTACACTCACATTACCAAAAGCAGACAAATCTCCACTCTGTTTAATTTCACGTAATCTTCCATGTATATATGCCAATAATTTATGATCAACCATAGATATTTCGTCTATTAGTATTTGAAGACCATGGAATTTTGCTCGCAAAGAATTTAATTTGTCCTCACCCAATGGTGTGTCTGGCAATTTTACATTTGTGCCAATACTAAAGATTGTTGCATCCTTTAAATTGTATGCTGCAATGCCTGTTGGTGCTGTTAAAGCAACACAAATATCATCTGGATTCAAAGAAATCTGAGACAATAGTCATGAAGACTCATTTTATGGCTTCAATTAAATGACTTTTGCCTGTTCCTGCACCACCAGTAATAAACAAATAAAAAGGTTTTGTGTTTTCTCCTCTAATTTTACCCAAACACCACTGCCTTATTTTATTAAAAACAGCCATCTGGGTTTTGTTTAAGGAACAAATTATACTTAACCCTTTAACACGACTCAAACAATTTTTTGTGTAACTGTGTAACTTTTGTAACTTGAACGTTTTTATCAGTCAAATCTGGAATACTTTCATTATCATCTTCTTCTTCTTGGACAATCTCACGTCTAACCTGTTTACATTCTAAATGATCAACTTGCTGCTCAGGACAAAGGGAACACCATGCACTTTCTAATATGCCCTCAGTATTAACAGTATTGTGTGCGGTATCCAACACGTCTGCATCCTTTTCAAATAATGCTCTGTTTTTATTGACTACATTTTAAACCAATTTGACTAATCCATTACCTAAACACCTTCTTTATAAAAGTGTTCATAAGTAGTATATCCCTCTGGTTTTAGTTCCGTATCTGCACGATAAGGAGAAAACAATTGCAGTATACTTTGGTAAAACTTTTCAGGACTCTTAGTCACTGAAAATCGTGCATAACGAACAACTGCAGGCTGAATGTGTTTTTTGTAACAATGAAACCAAGATTATTATCTAATGTCATTTCATTGGGAGACTGACCTTAAGATGTAATACGATACTCAGACGCAAATGTGGCTAAGCACATATCGTCAAAAACACTCTGACGTGGTCTATTCTTGTAACGATCAACCAAACTTTTCATCCACATCTCTTCACTTCTTAAAGTTTGCGACTGCAACTTGTTCTGTAGAACTTGCAATGGTAAACTCATACGAACTGAATCACCTGTGGGAATAAACTGAACATTTCTGGAACACTCCTTTAAATGCATATTTGTCAACCTATACACTGCCTCTTGTGCACTAACTTCACGATTATGCAAGTATTCAATTCATTTTTATTTGTATAGCGCTTTTAACAATGAACATTGTCTCAAAGCAGCTTTACACAGATAATGTGTTGATTAAACGTAAATATGTTCTTTGTAAGTATGTTTGTCCCTGATGAGCAACTGTGGCAAGGAAAAACTCCCCGAGATGGCATAAGGAAGAAACCTTGAGAGGAACCAGATTCAAGAGGGAACCCATCCTCATCTGGGTTGCACCAAATGTCCATTTGAAGCAGACTGCCGACACCAACTACAGTCCAATCCATCCTCAAAGCACCCGTTCTACTCCGGAATTACATGGAACCACCCAAGGTGTTGATGAGAGACTGTCCCAAGCTGCACAGAAGTGTGAAGTTCCACGGAGGGGAGAGGGGCAGGAACAGTGGTCACTGGAGCCTCAGGAGCATGTTTAACTCGACTGAGAGAGAGAGAGAAAGAGAGAGAGAGAGAGAGAGAGAGAGAGAGAGAGAGAGAGAGAGGGTGACGGGAAGATAAGGATATGGATTATTAGGTGTCCCTATTGGTGTATGAAAGTTAATGTTACTGTGCAGTTTGGACTCCGGCAAGACTCGCTATGGCAGCATAACTAAAAGGGAGAACCAGAAGGTAACACAGACATGAGGGATCTCTGGGATAAGAGACGACCCACCACACCACCGTCAACAAACCCGAGTGAACGTGTGAATGTGAGGGGACGACAGCATACAAATATAGAGTGTTCACCAAACACTCTATATCCATGTTCCCTCCAGATCTGCTCCTTTACCTAAGAAAAATCTACTGATTAAAGGCTTGACTAAATAAATAAGTTTTCAACCTCGACTTGAACACTGAGACTGTGTCTGAGTCCCGAACACTGATTGGAAAGTTGTTCCATAACTGTGGGGCTTTATAAGAAAAAGATCTGCCCCCTGCTGTAGTCTTCATTATTTGAGCAACCAACAGATAGCCAGCACCTTTTGATCTAAGTAGGCGTGGAGGATCATACTGGTAGAGAAGTTCACTCAGATACTGCGGTGCAAGACCGTTAAGTGCTTTATACGTCAGTAGTAATATTTTATAATCAATGCGAGATTTGAGTGGGAGCCAGTGTAGACTGATTAAAACAGGGGTGATGTGGTCATATTTCCTAGATCTAGTGAGGACTCTTGCTGCTGCATTCTGAACTAACTGAAGCTTATTTATGCACTTACTCGGACAGTAAAGCGTTACAGTAGTCTAATCTAGATGTAACAAAAGCATGAACTAGTTTTTCTGCATCCTGTAATGACATCATATTTCTAATTTTAGCAATATTTCTAAGGTGAAAGAAGGCGATCCTGGTAATATTATTCACGTAAGACTCAAAGGAAAGACTCAAGTCAATAATCACACCAAGGTCTTTGACAGCCGTACATGCTGAAACAGAAACACCATCCAGAGATGCTACGTAATCGGAAAGTTTACTTCTAGCTGCATGTGGTCCTAGTAAAAGTACTTCCGTCTTATCTGAGTTGAGCAGAAGAAAGTTATTGAGCATCCACTGTCTAATGTCCTTTACACACTTCTCAACATTGTTAAGCTGATCTCGCTCATCTGGCTTTGCTGAAATATACAGCTGTGTGTCATCAGCAAAGCAATGGAAGCGAATCCCATGTTTATGAATGATTTCACCAAGAGGCAGCATATATAAAGAGAAAAGCAGTGGGCCTAAGACAGATCCTTGAGGAACACCAAACTTTACCTCATAGAGTGTGAAGAACTCACCATTTACATCAACAAACTGATAGGGATCAGTCAAATAAGACCTGAGCCAAGAGAGAGCTGTTCCCTTTTATTCCAACAACGTTCTCAAGTCTAGCAAGTAGTATAGTGTGATCAATGGTGTCAAAAGGTGCACTAAGGTCGAGCAAAACAAGTAAAGAGACAAAACCCTGATCAGAGGCCAATAACAGGTCATTTACCACCTTAACTAGCACCGTCTGTGTGCTATGATGAGGCCAAACTCCTGACTGATACATTTCAAAAATGTTATTCATAAGTAGGTGTGAGCATAACTGCTGTGCTACAACCTTTTCCAAAATTTTGGCTATGAAGGGGAGATTTGATATTGGTCTGTAGTTGGACAGCTGACATGGGTCAAGGTCAGGTTTCTTAATTAGGGGGTGGATAACTGCCAGTTTGAAGGATTTTGGTACAAAACCAGTGCTAATGGAAGAGTTTATTATTTTTAAAGCAGGTTCAATTACCTCTGGAATTATCTGTTTAAAGAAACTTGTAGGCAAGGGATCGAGAATGCAGGTTGATGATTTTGATGAGGAAATTAATGAAATTAAGTCATTCTCGTGAATAGGAGTAAAACTTTGTAATTGATTGTCTGTTATAATTACACTGCTGTCTACAGGGTTACTTGTAAAATAATTTGGATTTATATTAATCGTTTGGATTTTTTGCCTGATGTTTTCAATTTTATTATTAAAAAAGTTCATTAAATCATTACTACCTATTAATGGTGTGCATGTGAGTGCAGTGCTTTTATTCCCTGTTAATTTTGCTACCGTGCTGAATAAAAATCTAGGATTATGCTTGTTATATTCTATGAGGGTGGAGAAATATGCTGATCTAGCAGCACTAAGAGATTTTCTATAAATTAGGAGGCTCTCCTTCCATGCTATTTGAAATACTTGTAATTTTGTTTGACGCCATTTCCGTTCTAATTTTCGAGTGGTCTGTTTTAAGGTGCGTGTATGATCATTATACCACTGTGCTAATTTTTTCTCCCTGATCATTTTGGTCTTAAGGGGAGCTACATCATCTAGGGTATAACGTGACATTGATTCTAGGTGTTCAGTGGCCCAGTCGAGCTCTGCAGGGTCAGACGGAGATCTATCTAATATCGTAATTTCTGGAAGATTGTTAATAAAATGCGCTGCTGTAGCTGACGTGAAAGTACGCTGAACACGATAACATGGTGAAGTAGTAATGCAATGACTGAGGCAAATTTTAAAAGAGATGAGATAATGGTCTGAAATAGCTTCAGACTGTGGAACACCCTGCTATTTTGCAAGTTCTCCCACTTAGAAATCATGGAGGGGTCTGAAATTGTCATTGTAGGTGCATGTCCACTGTGAGAGACATAATCTTAAAAAAAAAAAATCCAGAAATCACAATATATGATTTTTAAACTATTTATTTGTATGATACAGCTGCAAATAAGTATTTGAACACCTGAGAAAGTCAATGTTAATATTTGGTACAGGAGCCTTTGTTTGCAATTACAGAGGTCAAACGTTTCCTGTAGTTTTTCACCAGGTTTGCACACACTGCAGGAGGGATTTTGGCCCACTCCTCCACACAGATCTTCTCTAGATCAGTCAGGTTTCTGGCCTGTCGCTGAGAAACACGGAGTTTAAGCTCCCTCCAAAGATTCTCTATTGGGTTTAGGTCAGGAGACTGGCTAGGCCACGCCAGAACCATGATATGCTTCTTACAGAGCCACTCCTTGGTTATCCTGGCTGTGTGCTTCGGGTCATTGTCATGTTGGAAGACCCAGCCTCGACCCATCTTCAATGCTCTAACTGAGGGAAGGAGGTTCTTCCCCAAAATCTCGCAAAACATGGCCCCGGTCATCCTCTCCTTAATACAGTGCAGTCGCCCTGTCCCATGTGCAGAAAGACACCCCCAAAGCATGATGCTACCACCCCCATGCTTCACAGTAGGGATGGTGTTCTTGGGATGGTACTCATTATTCTTCTTCCTCCAAACAGGTTTAGTGGAATTATGACCCAAAAGTTCTATTTTGGTCTCATCTGACCACATGACTTTCCCCCATGACTCCTCTGGATCATCCAAATGGTCATTGACAAACTTAAGACATGCCTGGACATGTGCTGGTTTAATCAGGGGAACCTTCAGTGCCATGCATGATTTCAAACCATGACGTCTTAGTGTATAACAACAGTAACTTTGGAAACTATGGTCCCAGCTCTTTTCAGGTCATTGACCAGCTCCTCCCGTGTAGTTCTGGGCTGATTTCTCACCTTCCTTAGGATCATTGAGACCCCACGAGGGAGATTGACAGTCATGTTTAGCTTCCTCCATTTTCTAATGATTGCTCCAACAGTAGACCTTTTTTCACCAAGCTGCTTGGCAATTTCCCCATAGCCCTTTCCAGCCTTGTGGAGGTGTACAATTTTGTCTCTAGTGTCTTTGGACAGCTCTTTGGTCTTGGCCATGTTAGTAGTTGGATTCTTACTGATTGTATGGGGTGGACAGGTCGTTAGCTGACTTTATGCAGCTAACGACCTCAAACAGGTGCATCTAATTCAGGATAATAAATGTAGTGGAGGTGGACATTTTAAAGGCAGACTAACAGGTCTTTGAGGGTCAGAATTTTAGCTGATAGACAGGTGTTCAAATACTTATTTGCAGCTGTATCATACAAATAAATAGTTTAAAAATCATATATTGTGATTTCTGGATTTTTTTTTTTTTTAGATTATGTCTCTCACAGTGGACATGCACCTACAATGACAATTTCAGACCCCTCCATGATTTCTAAGTGGGAGAACTTGCAAAATAGCAGGGTGTTCAAATACTTATTGTCCTCACTGTGTATATATATATATATATATATATATATATATATATATATATATATATATATATATATATATATATATATATATATATATATATATATATATATATACACAGTAGACTCTGTAAAACCCCTGAGCTAAAACTGATTCTGATTGGGTAAGAAGACACAGTAACCAGAGATGTGTGAGTCCAGACAAAGACATTCCGTGTACCTTACATGCTCACATCATAAAGATTGTATAGACATTGAACAGATAACATAGGAATGTGTGTTTAGAGAACTAGTATAAGGCCCATCTTAATACTAATATATATTTTCCCCACCTTCTCCACCTCTTCTCCCTGCAACCGCACCCCTCCACTGCCCTCCCTCTCATTCACACACATGTACTCTGTCTTACTCCTACTGACTTTCATTCCCCTTTTCTCCAGCGTGCACCTCCACCTCTCCAGGCTCTTCTCCACCTGCTCCCTACTCCAACCACAAATCACAATATCCTCCACAAACAACATAGTCCATGGAGACTCCTGTCTGACCTTGTCCTTAAACCTGTCCATCACCACTGCAAACAGGAAAGAGCTCAGAGCTATTTATGTGGAAACAGTTAATAAAATGAAACACCTTCTAGGACATAATCTGTTTTATTAGCCAATGTATTTCCTTTAGTCCTAAGATCTATGGTTTCAGCCTCAACCCAAGTACTTCAGGCCCACGTCTCTCACAGTAATGCACTTTTATTTTCATTCAAAAAGGTGATTCATTTTGCTCATATTTCTGTAAGTTGATTGAAAGGATAAACCACTTAAGATGAACCATCTAGTTCTCAAGGGGGTCCTTAACAAATAGACAGAAACTACTGTACATAAAGCAAAATAGACAAAACAATTCAAATACATACACAGAGAAAAACTCTCCCAGGTCCAGCCAATCCCCACCACACCAACTTGTTCCCCGAAGAATGTTCAAATACATGCAGTAAATGTACAAATACTAAAACAAAGCTCTGCATGCATTAACATGCATAAACACCTTACTATACACATTACTTTCTATATCTCAGATGTAATTTTAAGCAAGATCAGATTGTTTGAAGTTGAGTAAAAAGACATGCCATAAATGATGAATTAATAATGCAGTGTGATGTCAAATTAAACAAGATTCCACATATAAATATGCTTAATCTATACACTATATTGCTAAAAGTTTGTGGACCCCTGGCCATAAGATTTATATGTGATTTTTGAACATCCCATTCCACATTCAGTCTCCATTTGCTCTTATAATAAGCGTCCCTCTCTGGAAAGATGTTCCACTAGATTATGGATTGTGTTTGTTTAGATTTGTGCTCATTCAGACAGAAGGGTCTTAGTAAAGTCAGGTACTGATGTAGGTGAGGTGAAGAGGACTTGGGTTCAATAGAGTTGAGGTAAGTATTTATGTTATAATGTTTATAATACACTCACACTCCCATAATACCTCACACCTCATACCTGTCTCATACCTGTTTAGAGCATTCTAAAAATACAAGTTCATTTCCTTCGACACAGTCCTTTGTGCACATCCATCTGAAGAAATACAGAAAAACAAAACAGCAAGAGGTTTTTATAGAAGAAGGTGAAGTTCAGTTCTTGTATGTGTAAAGCATCAACAAATTTACTTTCTTTTGGCTTCTCCCATTAGGGGTCGCCACAGCGGATCATCCGCATGTTTTTACGCTGGATGCCCTTCCTTACGCAATCCTCCCCATTTATCCAGGCTTGGGACCGGCACTAAGAGTGGCCGGGGTTGGTTCCCTGACCGGGGATCGAACCCGGGCCGCAGCGGTGAAAGCGCCACATCCTAACCACTAGACCACCAGGGGACCTTGTAAAGCATCAACAAATACACAAAGAAATTCTGAAGAGTAACAGCAATGGGGGCATTTCATCAACACAGTTAATGGAAAGCTGTGCTCACTTGAAAAAACCTGGCTTGAATTAACAGTAACATTCACTGCAGGCTCAAGCCATTCCACCAAACTAACTAAGCCATGTGTAGTCAACACTGACTTCAACCAGGCTCAACCAGCTGACAGTTTAGGGACTTGACCAGCTAACTTTGCTACGAGCTGATTGGCTGTTAAAAACAGGTGCCACAAGGCTTAAAACTGACTGAACTCTTCAGGGCTGCTTATGTTCTCCATGCACAAGCACAATGCTTATTCAAGCACCCTGGTCTATTTTTTTTTAGAACAAACAATCATACATTTGAATAAGTTAATTACCTAAATTGTGTTTTCTTCTTCATCCTCACTGGTGTCTGGACTACTGAGGCCACTTTGATCTTCTGCTTCAACATGTGGAAGGGCAGAGGCCTCAGGGCCTAAAGCAGTCTTGTACTGTTAGAGGACCACTTGCAACCTTTCTGACATCTTCTTCTTAAGAGACAGCAAAGTCCCTCATTTCCCTTGTCTACATCGCAAAATACAAAAGAGATAACATCAAAGACAAACTACATTTTAAGAGTGCTTCATGAGGCAACAATTCACCCATTTAAATCTGTATACCAGGATGGCTGGCATTTTCTTGTGCATCATTGTCATACTGCCAGCTACCTGTGGAATAAACCCACTTAAGGCAACTCTGATGTCTCACTGAGGTGACTTTATGCAGCGAAGCCCAAAGCAGCAGAAAGCGATTTGTGTTGCAGCCAATGTCTAATAGCTATTTTAAGTTAACATCTTTCTTCTACAGGTGTGGTAAAGTAACACCTTGTGTAGAATTCAAGGAGTTACATTAATAAAAAGGTTTTTGATGATGCTGACCAGCTGGATTTTCTATGTTGACTGGAGGAGATAATAATAAGCTTGATGTTATGCTAACCTTTTGTTACACATCAGGAAACAAATTCTAATGTTCAAAATTATTTAGTTCATTTCAGCTTTCATGTAACAGCAACAATACAATAAATCTCTTAAGCAAATGTGACACACTTTAAAGCCCTAAGACTTTAAAGACAAATGACCATCTCAAACAGAGCTGTTCTACTTCATCCAAGTTCTGTGATAGACACTGATATGTTTTTTTATTGTAATGTGGACAGGGGTTTTATTAAACTTTCACTCCTCAGCTATCTTGTATTTGAGAACAACTGGCAGGCTCTGCAAGCATGTGCAGTGTTGTTCCATCTCCAACACCAAAATGCTTTTGTCCTCTTGCAGTCACATTGTCAACATCACTTGGTCATGCATTTGCTTCTTGATTGAAATGTTTGCTAAGAATCAACAATAGTTATATGTTTATATGAGACGATCTTGCATAATAGCATGGCACTGTTTTGTAACTACAAACACATACTTCTTTTATCCAAATTAAATCTTAGTTCATTGTACTCTATATAGCTGACCTGTAAATACATTCTGGTGAAGCGTCTGAAAGCTGACATACCACTGCCATGAACCTCCCACGACCATATTTGAGACATGGTGCTCTCTCCAGTAAGGGAATGCTCCACCACAGCTACATCAATGTTTGTTTCAGAGTATAGTACAAGACCATTGTAGTTCTTGATCTCCTGAAGAAGGAGTTTTTTGTCTTCTGCCAGCTTCCTTCTAAGGCGGTGGAAGCGTGCTGCTGTCTAGAAAGACAGGAAGTACAGGG
Organism: Silurus aristotelis; assembly: GCF_946808225.1. NCBI lineage: Eukaryota > Metazoa > Chordata > Actinopteri > Siluriformes > Siluridae > Silurus > Silurus aristotelis. Next base: position 972,369 of record NC_139588.1, on the reverse strand, counting down.
GTAGAGGTTTTGTCACAGCACTGTTCAACAAGTGAAAATTTATTGCACCTAAAAAAAATGAAAGCAAAGCTGCAATAATTGAAGTATGTGAAAATTTCACTTTATGATTGATAAACAGGTAAGTCAATGGTTCAGTGTGTAACATTTAGGGTTACACATATTCCTGAAAATAAGAATTGTGCTTTAATTACTTTGGAATGAGCAGTTTTTTTATCTAAATATGGTCCCCTTCCACGGAAGCCGCCATGTCCCTACGGTAACCCACAATGGAAAAACAAACTACTGGCTCTAGATAGAACCAATCACTTTTTCTACTTCAGCTTGGAGGAAGATGGTTGTAATCTACAACCACACCGCTAGTTACCACTAAATCCTACAGACTGGACATGCGTGCAGGTGAAAGGAGCACCACAGCAGAGCTGTTTTTCCTCAAATGAAGCAGATGAAAACTCTAAGAAGCTGCGCTGTAGTGTATCGCCATTGATATGTCCAGACTGGAAGATATACATATATAATAGAATATGTGATGTCTGTTTACAGAAAGAAGTTTTATAATATGGTAAAACAATTACAGTTACTCTTCCTTCAATCTTAGTGCGATGTTTCAGCTGCTTTGTGAAGGCTTGTCTGGAGAATCCCGGAGAGATGACCTTGAGTTCCTGAAAGCAGCTCAGGAGGTCCAGTGTATAAAGTGTGGAACTGTTGACAGAAGCTGGCCAATAGCCACTCCGAAGGATGTCCTTCAGTCAGGGGTCCACTGATGATGGCATGTTTGACAAACATATAGCGGCTGATGCAAGTCAAAACGGACTTGGAACAAAATAAATGTATAAAAAAAATAAAAATAAATACACATTTACTACATGCTTACTTTTACAACAGTTCAGTAACTCTGCATATTGTGAATGGTTGAAAGACATAACACAAGTTCCTATAATCCCAGTAGAGCACTCATACTGAACTTCTTGAGTAGAATCACACATTGTTTACATTTCTCTAACTCGCTAAATCGGAAACAGATGTGTTGATTGGACTTCACACAGGAAGTGCTTTGCAGAAGTGTACTATTTTTTTTGTTTGTAAAGAACAATAATAAAAGATGTCTGTCTTGGTTTGGGTTAATAATAATACCATGTACTAAACAATAGATTTTGACACAACTGCAATTGTAAGCACAATGCCACAACACACTTGTGTGAAAATCATAAAAATAAGTTTTTACCATTGATTTTACCAAGAAAATACAAAATAAAGCTGCAGGACAATTTAGATAAAGACCAATTAAAAGTCAACTGATCAATATTTAGAAAAAAACACACCATCATTCAGTATCAAACTAAATCTTAGTCTAAATCTTTACTAAATTCTGTTCTTAATGCATCTACTGGACTGTCAGTTTTGTCTAAAGAGTTTCTTTAATTACACATGGGGTTTGGATTTAAACTTAAATTCATCACTGTGATTTACCAAATTGCTGTTGAGGATGTCGACAAACAGTCACGATCATCAAACACTAATGTGAGTTTCCCTCCGTCGAAAAGAACCATCTTTTAATACTTGAATCTTTATTTCTTAAATAACATTCTCTTCATATTCACATTTATCAGTTCATTTTGTCCCCTAATCCAGGTCAATCTTTCACTGAGGACTGAGGAGTCTATATTCAAAAAAATACAGGTAAACATTTTCATATTTCTATTTTAGCTATATTTCTACATGTTTTTATTGCTATATTTTCTATTATAGTTCAACTCGTATATCTTCTATAAGTCTTTTAAGGGTTACAGCCCTGTGTCTCATCCATCAGAAAGTGCAGAAGAGGGGACTTCATCAGAGGTGCAGGTAAATAAGGACATTTGTATGTCATTTTGGTTCACATTTTGTTACATACACACATTTTGTACGTCTCTAAATGTGTAGATAAACTGAACGTAAGATGTGATGCGTAATTCAGGACATAGCGGAATGCAATGTTGTCGAGTTTAAAAATAAGTAGATCAACATTAAAGCTTAACACAAATCTTTTAGTAAATACTTTAAATATGATCCTTATTTTGTTCTTTTTCCATTTGTTATTGAATATCAACTGGGCCACGTCAGGTTTCTCAAATAACCATGTCACAGATACCAGTTGGATGAACATAGTTGCTTTCCTATGAAGCACAATGTAAGAGGGGCTTTAATGGAGGACTTACTAAAGCTGTTAAGGTTATTTAGTGGGGATGCTGCAAGCGTCCCACGTAGCAAGTACATTCTAGAAAAGGTGTTTAAATTGGTTTTGTCTACAAATCAGAATATCCTCATTATTGTGGCATTTGCAGCTCTTACATTGGCTTTTCAGTGTCTAAGGACAGTGGATTAAAATGCCAGATTTGCTCATCAACACAAACTGTGAGACAAAGTGTAGAATTTGGTCAGTCTTTTATTTGTATACCATTGAGGGATCCATTTAAAGCTCTTCTGGAGAATGAATTCAAAAAGATTTACAATGACCAAAACAGGGATGAAATAACGGATATTTCTGATGGGAAGTTGTACAAATATCTGAAAGCAGTTAGCGATTCTTTCTTTTCTGTGTTCCAGTCATAAAAATTCAGCATTTGGCCCTTACTATGATTTGTTAAAGAAGTACCCCCTGAGAAAAGAGATAAAAATGTCTACTATATGCCTTGTGGTTTGGCTCATCTGAACCACTAATGACTAGCTTCCTCAAACCTTTTGTGGAGGAATGCTAAATTCTTGGACAAACGAGACCTTAATGGCAAGATCCAGTAGATTAATTAATTAAAACCACAAAGGTCTATGCATTATGTGCTGTATGTGATGCTGTTGCACGACCTTTGCTGCAAAATTTCAAACAGTCTTCATCCAGGTGTTCAAGTGAGAAAAGGCACTGGGACTGTGCGAGTGTATCCTTGTTTGGAGGAGATGCCAGACCTTAGAGATCACAACACAACTGTGCAAATAGGTGAGATTGGCAAAAATAACGAACAGAGCATTTTGGTCATAAAAGGGGCATCTCTAATTGTGGACCCAATTTTCACCTGATCAATGGTGTGGTCCCTGATTACATGTATCGTGTGTTGCTGAGGGTTTGGCTGCTAATAGCCACTTCATGGTTTAATTCTAAAAGCTACAGTCAACCATGGTATACTGGTTTGAACAATTCAAGAGTAGATGAAAATCTTTTAGCAATCAAGCTTCCAAGCTTTTTTTCCTGAATCCCACGGTCTATTGTTGAGCGTAGGTTTTGGAAAGCTCCCAAATGGCAGAAATGGCTTTAATATTACAGTTTGCCAGTCCTGAAGGGGAAATGTCCAAACAAGTATCTTTGCCACTGGGTTTTACATGTACATTTTGCTAGGTTCAGACATTTGTCAAGAAGATATTGACCATGAGGCCATCACCTCATGAGGCTCTGGAGCTTTATGTTAAATCAGTTCAGTCTTTGTATGGTGAAGATCAGATGACCTACAATGTGCTCCTGCATTTGAGAGAGTGTTGAGAATGTAGGTCCTCTCTATGCCCAGTCTGATTTCATGTTTGAGAATTATAATGGCTACTTGCTTAAGCAAGTAAAAATCAGTAATGCGGTACTTCAGCAGATTTACAAAAGGGTAGCATGGTCTTGTGCATTGCCACGCATAGCTAAGGCCTGCTGTATCTTTTAAGTCCCCTGTGTAGAGTGCTAAGACAGGGCAAAAGGAAATGTTACATAGCTATCCTGCTGTATCCTGATGTCTCACCTGAAATAAAATCATTCTACATAGAAATGACCTCCAGTAAACATCACATAAGGAACTGTGCTAGATATGACAGAGTGACTGCATTTGGAGTGGCAAAGATTAGGCCTGTGTCTGAAAATTATATGAACACATTACATGCATTGCTAGATGTACCGTGACCTCTACTGGCAGCTACTACAACAGAAGATTTGTCAATGGAGAAGTCATTCACAGCCAAACATATACAAAGACAAAGAAAATGAACAACTCTTTTGTTATATTAAAAGATGGCAGTATTTTTAAGGTTTTATACCTTCTCTGTGTCAGTGATGACCAACATCGCCTATATGCAGTCAGAAAAATGTGGAAACTGTACAGTGCAGAAGCTGGTTCGAGGATCTACTGTCAAAATATCATTAACCTTCATGAAGACTGTTTATTTTCCTACAGGATTTGAAAGAGCAGTTGACAGCAATGACATTATGAGACCATGTATTTACATTCATTGTTGTTTGTAACAAATCAGAACATATTGTTGTAAATAATCAAAGTTAAATCAAAAATATTTCTAGAACAGTGACCTAAAATGCTAGAAATGAAGGGGTTAAAAATTGGCTTGAATATGTGACAGAAAGTCATGTATGTAAATGTCACATGGACTCTGTTGGTAATGATGTGTGTAAGAATCACTTTGAGATCTTGTAAAGTTTTATGTTTGTAGGTATAAAATAGAACTATTGTATATACTAAATGTAGAACTGTGATAAAGTTGTGATAAAGAAATTGTCACAAAGGAAGATGAAATCTGGTGATGTCATATTTGAAATAAAATCTATATTGGTATGTGAAATATGCAACTAAACCTTTAAGACACAATAATAAATAATTTAGTAATTAAAATGTGTGCTTGTGTGTGTAGTTTAAATGTTGTATCGTATCTAAATGTGAAAATCAGTATACAGTATGACTATTATTGACTATAGGCATAAAGACCACACGTAGGTGAAGATAAGAGCAAAGTCATGAGTGAAGTACAGATTTCATATTCAATTATCTTTCCCTGTGTTTTTACATCATGAACATCTATAAGGTTTTAGTCATATGTAGGACTTATAGAACATATATGATTAAAAATACATTCATATTATGCATTTTGTATGTGTTTATTGCAGCATATGTGTCCCTCACAAAATTCTGTTGGAACATATAAGATGCAAAATAAGTGAACTTTTTGCCTTGTGATTATCAGCCACTGGTTAGTATGTATGTAAACTGTCCAATCAGCGCATGAGTTGCTTAATGTCCTAGCCAATCATATATGATAAGGGGCGGGACATGTACTGAGTATGTAGCGCCCATTATGTGACGTCATCACAGGACCTGCCCTGTAGCCTGGTGGTCACGTGGTCGTTTACGGTGCTCAATAATGTCTTGTAATTTTTTTGGTTTTGTTTTTGCCTCCGCACACAAATTTATTTATGTGTATTTTTTTATGTATTAATTCATTTAAACTTTAAACAATGCAAAAAATGACAAAAAAAAAATAAATTCTGTAAAGTTTAAATAACATTGTATTTTCTTATTTTTCGAATTTGAACTGTTTTTCTTTAGTTTATTCATTTTTGTGCTTTTGTTGTGAAGTGAAGTTTGTGTCATTGCTGCTACACTGTGCATCTGAATGATAATGGCTCAAATCTTACAATAAAATGTAGGTTTTTTATCACATTTTCTACTTTCATTTATCTGATTCTCTCCCCAGTGTCGAACTGCTCCATGACTTTGTGTATCAGTCACCTCACAACTATAGGAAAGATTTACCCTAATCTCCTTTCTTAATTCAATCTCTCAGTTAGTTTCTACTCACTCAGGGTGAAACCTGGAGCTGTTTAGATGAACACAACGTTGATTTCCTGGCAGGAATTAAGGAAAGACACACGGTTACTCAGACCACATCTCTGTTATGCTAATTCCAGCATACAAACCGCTCATCAGACGCTCTAAACCCTAAACGCTTCTGAAACAGGTGAGAACCTGGCCAGCAGGAGGCGCCTCTGCTCATCAGGACTGTTTTGTGTGCACTGACCGGGACAAGTGCTTTGATCACGTGATCATTTCCAAGACCATCACTACACGCTCCAACCAGAAACAGTGGATGACCGCAATAGTGTGTACCCACGGAGTAGAGTAAACCCATGGAGGTCTACTGGATCAGACAAGGTTCCAGGCAGAGTGCTCAGGGAATGTGTAGAGCAGATAGCGGATGTCTTCATCGACATCTTCAACATCCTCCTGAGCTGCAACTTTGTTCCTACGTGCCTCAAGACGACGACCATCATCCCTGTGCTAAAGTCTACAGTCTCCTGCCTCAATGACTACCGTCTCATCGCGCTCACACCCATCGTGAGGAAGTGCTTCAAGAGGCTCCTCATGAAGCACATCAAGACCCAGCTTCCACCCTCACTGAACTCCATGCAGTTTGTGTCATCCAAAACCTTTAATGCAACATATTTATTCACGACGTGTATAAATGTACTGCGCTACCACATGAACAAGTGTTTGTACAGCATACATGTACACACACAATCACATCTGGATAGATAGATAGATAGATAGATAGATAGATAGATAGATAGATAGATAGATAGATAGATAGATAGATAGATAGATAGATAGATAGATAGATAGATAGATAGATAGATAATTGTATTAAGTATAACAGACTCTTGTAGAGTTTAAGTGTAATTTTAATCAGTTAAATAAAAAACTGAACATCGGAAATTTTTGTAGTAGTAAAATGCTACCGCCTGGTGGTGATATGAGGCATTGCAACTTGTCGCAAGCTTTACTTTCGATATTTTTATGCTTCCACACGGACGGTTTTAACTTGTCGGACCTGCGCTTCACGGCAGATTTCATTGCTGATTTGAGACTTGGCGCATCAGTAAAAACAAATATTTAATGTGAATTTTTCTGTGGATTTATTTTTTAAATATCCGACTAAAGCAAGAACGTCTTGAATAAATTTGTTTTGCGTTTAAAGTTTTATTTTCACTCTTTTTATATTTATGTTCAATAAAAATGGACGGGTTCTCAGTGAATCATGAATAATTAAGCAAATAATAAAATGAATGAAATAGTTGTGACTTTTATATATTCTTTATTCTATTATATATTTTAAAATTTTATAATAGCTATCTTATTTTTTATATATGTAGAATATTGTTTGATACAAGATACATTATTAGATTTATTATTATTATTATTATTATTGTTATTATTATTATTATCATTATTATTGTTATTATTATTATTATCAGAAATATGATTATATTGATAATAACAGACTCTTGTACAATTTAAGTGTAATTTTAATGAAATTTGAGGTAAAATATAAAAAATCTGAACATCGGCGATTTTTGTAGTAGTAAAATACCTCCATCTAGTGGTGATATGAGACATTGCAACTTGTCGTCGAGCGGTCTGTTTCCACACGGATGGTTTTTACTTGTCGGACCTGTGCTTCATGCCAGATTTTAATCAGTAAAAAGAAATGTTTAATATTTATTTCTCGGTGGATTTATTTTTTAATATCCGACTAAATGAAGGATGTCGTGAATACGTTTTTAAATAAAATTAAAAATTTTGTCCTTTTTTATATTTATATTTAATAACAATAGACGAGTTCTGAGTGAATCATGAATAATTAAGTAAATAAAAAAAAGGAATAAAAAAAAATCGTTGTGACTTTTATATATTCTTTATTAAATTATATATTTAAAAATTGTATAATAGCTATCCTATTTTTGTATATGTGTAGAATATTATTAGATAAAAATTGGCTTGAATATGTGACAGAAAGTCATGTTTGTAAATGTCACATGGACTTTGTTGGTGATGATATGTGTAAGAATACATTGCTAGATTTATTATTATTATTATTATCATGATTATTATTATTATTATTATTATTATTAATAAGATGATTATATTGATAATAACAGACTCTTGTACAGTTTCAGTGTAATTTTAATGAAATTTGAGGTAAAAAAAAAAAAATAGACATCGGCGATTTTTGTAGTAGTAAAATGCTACCATCTAGTGGTGATATGAGACATTGCAACTTGTGCGGTACTTTTGATATGTTTGCTCTGTTTCCACACGTACGATTTTAACTTGTCGGATCTGTGTTTCATGGCAGATTTTATTAGTAAAAACAAATGTTTAATGTTTATTTTTTGGTGGATTTGCTTTTTAAATATCTGACTAAAGAAAGGACATAGTGAATACATTTTTAAATACAGTTTAAATTTCGCCTTTTTTATATTTAATAAAAATGGACGGGTTTTAAGTGAATCATGACGCCATGGCCCAATTTCAAATTATGTTGTTCCACTGAAGCGCTCATGTATATTAGGTTGTGCTGCTAGGGCGCTAATGGGAAACACTGTTGTGCTGCCATTGCACTAGTTCAAAAGATGTTGTGCAAATATGGCTCTAATTTAAATTATTATTGTGCTGCTATGGCCCTGGTGTGAAACACTGTTCTGCAACTATAGCTCTAATGCTAATTACACAGTGCTGTTATGACTATAATTCAGATTATGTTGCACTGCTATATAGCCCTGATGTGAAACACCGTTAGCATTAGAGCTATAGGAGCAGAACAGTGTATCCCACCAGGGCCCTAGTAGCACAAAATTATTTGAATTGGAGTCATAGTAGCACAACAGTTAGCAGAACAATGGTGTGCTACTATGACTCCAATTCAAATAATGCTGTGCTGCTATGGTTCTGCTATAGCTCTAATGCTAACTGTGCTTCACATTAGGGCCCTAGCAGCACAACATAGTTAGCATTAGAGCTATAGTAGCAGAACAACCCTAATTCGAACAGTGCTAACCCTAACTCCATGTCACTCAGGCTGCGCTAACCTTAATTCGAACAGTGCCAACCCTAACCTAACCCCATATCATTCAGGCTGCGCTAACCCTAATTCGAACAGTGCTAACTCTAACCCCAATTCCATGTCACTCAGGCTGCTTTAACCCTAATTCGAACAGCGCTAACCCTAACCCTGTTCCATTCAGGCCGCTCTAACCCTCAATTGAAAAGTGGTAATCCTAACCCTACCTTTGTGCTGCACTAAGCCAAACTCAAATGAAGTTGTGCTGCTATGGCCTTAATGTGAAACACTGTTGTACTACTACAGCTCTAAAGCTAACTATGTAGTCTTACTATGACTCCAATTCAAAAGATGTTGTGCCACTATGGCAGTAATATAAATTATGTTGTGCGGTAATGGCCCAAATTCAAATTATGTTCTTCAACTATAGCTCTAATGCTTATTCTGTTGCGCTACTATGATTCTAATTCAAATTATTTTGGCCAACTATGGCTCTAGGTCAAATGATGGTGTGCTACTGTAGTTCCAATTTAAAATATGTTGTGCTGCTAGGGCCTTGATGTCAAACACTGTTGTGCTACAGTAGCTCTAATGCTAATTATGTAGTGCTGATGTGACTCTAATTAAAATTATGTTAGCCAACTATGACTCTAATTCAAATTATGTTGTGCTACTATGGCTCTAATTCAAATGATGGCATGCTGCTATGGCCCTAGTGGGAAACACTGTTCCGCTACTGTGGCCCAAATTAAATTCATGCTGTGCTGTCCTGGCCCTGATGTAAAACACTGATGTGCCACTGTAGCTCTAATGCTAATTATGTAACGCCGATATGACTCCAATACTAATCATGTGGGCCAACTATGGCTCTAAGTTAATATATGTTGTGCCTCTAGGGCCCTGATGTGAAACACTGTACTGCTACTATAGCTCTAATGCTAATTATGTTGTGCGTTTATGACTCTAATCCAAATAATCTTGGCCAACGATGGCTCTGAGTCAAATGATGCTCTGCTACTATGGCTCTAATTCAAATTATGGTGTGCTGTTAGGGCCCTGATGTGAAACACTGTCCTGCTACTATAGCTCTAATGCTAATTATGTTGTGCTGCTATGACTATAATTCAAATTATGTCGGCAAACTATGACTCTAATTTAAATCATGTTGTGCTACTATGGCTCTAATACAAATTATATTGTGCCTCTAGGGCCCTGATTTGAAACACAGTTCTGCTACTGTAGCTCTAATGCTACCCATGTTGCGCTGCTAGGGCCCTGACGTGAAGCACAGTTAGCATTAGAGCTACACTAGCAGCACAGTGTTTCAAATCAGGGCCCTAGAGGCACAACATATATTAAATTAGAGCCATAGTAGCACAACATAGTTCTGCAACTATAGCTCTAATGCTAATTACACAGTGCTGCCATGACTATAATTCAGATTATGTTGCCCAACTATCACTAATTCAAATTACGTTGTGCTTCTATGGCTCTAAATCAAAGTATGTTGTGCTGCTAGGGCCCTGATGTAAAACACAGTTGTGACGCCATGGCCCAATTTCAATTTATGTTGTTCCACTGAAGCGCTCATGTATATTAGGTAGTGCTGCTAGGGCGCTAATGGGAAACACTGTTGTGCTGCCATTGCACTAGTTCAAAAGATGTTGTGCAAATATGGTTCTAATTTAAATTATTATTGTGCTGCTATGGCCCTGGTGTGAAACACTGTTCTGCAACTATAGCTCTAATGCTAATTATGCAATGCTGCCATGACTATAATTTAAATGATGCTGTACTACTGTAGCTCTAATGCTAAGGTTTGTTTACTTACCTCGTTGTACAAAAGGTCATAGTCAGCGGGCGGGGAGAATTGCTGCCCCCGTAAAGAAGACCGCTCTTTGTATGAAAAAATGGGTGGCTCTTAAAAGAGCCGTTGGTTTTTATCTTAAAGACGGCGATAACACGCTTTACTTTGAGCTGGTGTACTTGGTGACGGCCTTTGTGCCCTCGGACACGGCATGCTTTGCAAGTTCACCGGGAAGCAACAGGCGCACGGCGGTCTGGATTTCCCTGGAAGTGATGGTGGACCGCTTGTTGTAGTGAGCGAGACGAGAAGACTCACCGGCGATGCGCTCGAAAATGTCGTTTACGAAGGAATTCATGATGCCCATAGCCTTAGAAGAGATGCCGGTATCAGGGTGCACCTGCTTCAGAACCTTGTACACGTAGATAGCGTAGCTCTCCTTCCTTGACTTTCTGCGCTTCTTGCCTCCTTTGCCGGCCGTCTTCGTGACAGCCTTCTTGGAGCCCTTCTTGGGCGCGGTCTTTGCTGGATCAGTAGGCATAATGCTGCTTCTCGAGGAAACTGCGAGAGAATGAAAAAGGGCCGCCTCGCCGCCTCTCTATTTACAGACCTGCATTGTAATTACGTACAAGGGAAAGGAGTCGTATTATTGGTCACAAATCCAAACCTCATCATACAAGGCTCCGCCCTCGTCCGATCCTCTCCCGTTCCCTCTCCCCCGCCCCTGAGCTACTCTTTGTTTTCCTGCCCGCCGTTTTGTGCGGGCACACGCACAGACAAATATGAATATATATATATATATATATAGAGAGAGAGACTTTGAGACAAAACGGTAGTGCTTGTGCAACATTTTACCTTATTAGAATATATCTATAATTTAATCTACGTTTAACACCACCACGGCGAGCCAGACGGCGGATAGCCGGCTTAGTGATACCCTGGATGTTATCGCGCAGAACCTTACGATGGCGTTTAGCGCCTCCTTTACCGAGTCCCTTGCCACCCTTTCCTCTTCCAGACATGGTGCTGCTTTCACAAAGTCAAGCTGCTCAATAAAGAAGGCCCGCGCAATGCCCGCCTATTTATTCTCTCTCCACAGGACCTAGTTGAGAACAGGCGAGGGGGCGGCCCTAAAACTAACGATCACACAAAACAATGTCTTCAAAGCGAAACGCCACAGCCGTTAACATGCTAGAGTCTTGTACTTCCTCAGGCTTTTTGTCCACACAAACATAGTGATATAGAAATAGAAATAGTCATGTAGTGGAATTGATTTAATTTGGTTTTTGCTCACAGCATGGTACACTCAATGCAGTTCAACACACAAATATTTGAATTGAGAATTATAATTAGAAAAACTGTTTTGACTCAGTTGCAATTTTTATTCCAGTAGTAGTATAAATCAAATTGCAGTTCTTGTTGCATTAAGTAGGCTTATATCATCATGAGGAATGCAAAATATTGCACACACTATGCTTTCAGTTACTTACACACTGTGCCACTACTGACCAGAAAGGTGTAAATCTGATGGGGGACAAAATATTGTGCTACTGTACATATGCAATTAAAAGGTTTTCGCATAACCCAACTCATCTGGACGCTGGGGTCAGAGCGCAGGGTCAGCCATGGTACGGCACCCCTGGAGCTGATAGGGCTAAGTGCCTTGCTCAAGGGCTCAACAGTGGTAGCTTGGCAGTGCTGGGGCTTGAACCGCTGACCTTGTGATCAGTAACCCAGAGCCTTAACCACTGGATTACCACTGCCCTGCTTACACCCCTACCAGTAGTAGTAGTAGTAGCGTTAATCTTGTACTATACTTTTCAACACACAAGAAATATAGCATGACTATTGTAGGAATGGCCCATGATTATTATTAATTTTAACAAGCATTATTCTCATTTCTATTAATGTGGTACTTTTTGCATTAGCAGTAGTAGCAATAGTAGTAGTCGTATTAGTAGTAGAAGTAGTAGTAGTAGTAGTAGTAGTAGTCAGTCATCCATACATCTCTCACATAGGTCAGGAGATTATGGTAATATTTGCATCAAGCATCAGAATGAGTGAGCATTGTGTGTACCTACATGGGCTGTAGAACATTGAGTAAATATATGTATATTATTTATCCAATTCAATAGGACGAAGTTTCAGAGACAGATGATGCTTCAGATACACAGTCACTTCTACAGCACAAATATTTTGATGGCACCTTAAAAAAGGGAGAAATGTTCCTTTATTGAGAAAACATATATGCAGATGCAAATACGAGTGCAGGAACAGGAACTCACAAATCATTGGTGAACATCATTCCACCACAGCAGGAGCTGACAAGCTGAGCAAACCCAGTGCGCAATCTGCACTAGTGTCCAGAAGTATATGGACAGGGCCACACACTTTGTTCTGGAGTGTGTGCATCTTTTACCTATGCTGCAAAATATGCAGTAAGGTCTCTATGTATTTGGACAGTGTCACGCTGACTTGTACAGACTGTCAATCAAACTATTATTCTAGAACTTAGCGCATCACGACACATTTTTCTTGGTAACTGCTCCACTGTCACAGAGTGTGTATGCTCACTGAGTGCTCACCTGAATAGGAAATGCAGTGTATGCTATATATCTCTGTTTATATTTCCTAATAACGTACCATGTAGTGTAGACAGGCATCATTGATAAAGTGAACAATTCCATTGACTTGACTTGACTTGACTACGGTAATCAACAAAAGGTGGAGAGGAATGTGCACTTTCTAGATTTGGTCACACAATAGCAGTCAAGACCGATGCAGAACTACACACCATGCTGCATTAAGCAATCATTATTATTATTTATGGTATTCATCAAACCCTATTCTTAACTCATTCCTCAACTTACTAAGAATAATTATTAGGATCATGGTTGTTAGTAGAAGTAGTAGTAGTAGTAGTAGTAGATGTAGTAGAAGAATTAGGTCTGAGATGAGATCAGAACAAACAAACTAACAACATACACGAATAACACTTGAAAAAAAAAAAATTAGACCATAAACACTTCATACTAGTGTTTAAGAGTATACAGGGATATTCCTAATAAAGGCAGAGTTCGGTGGACGTTGTAGAGCTTGACTGCCATCGTGTGGCAATGTTTACATGTTGCAGAAAAATGTAGATTAAAGAAATTGATGCTCACATCATTTTGTGTGATTATTGTGTATGGAACAGCCATTTACTCTAAGGTTTCGCATTGGTCCCCTGGTGGTCTAGTGGTTAAGATGCAGCGCTCCCACCGCTGCGACCCGGGTTCGATTCCCGGTCAGGGAACCATCCCCAGCCACTCTTAGTGCCGGTCCCAAGCCCGGATAAATTGGGGAGGGTTGCGTTAGGAAGGGCATCCAGCGTAAAACATGTGCCAAATCAAACGTGCGGAGGATCCGCTGTGGCGACCCCTAACGGGAGAAGCTGAAAAGAAAGTTTTTATTGTGTATGGAACAGCCATTTACTCTAAGGTTTCGCATTAAAAGTTTGAGATGAGATCAGAAAAAACAAACACACAAACAAACAACATTCACAAATTAAACCTTAAAAAATTAGTCCAAAAACATTTCATACTAGTGTTTAAGGGTATACAGGGTTTCTTCCTAAAGTGAACTGTGAGTCCCTTTTTGTCTCGCTTCGTGTTTATCTAATAGGCCAGTAGAACACGTCATATATATATATCAAATTGCACTAGTGCCCATAACTATAGTCACAAGTTCCTAGATCATTTGGATATTTGTGTGTGTGCGTGTGTTTGTTTGTTTGTTTGTTTTTATTTCTTGCTCTTCCCAAATCTCTTCTTTTGTCCAATGTTGCACAATATCCTGGAAAGTGTCGGTATATTTGGACTGTGTTACAATTTGAAGAGAGAAACAGAGTGAGAGAGTCAATAATGTCACATTAGATTAACATATGTCTCCCACTCTCTCTCTCTCTCTCTCTCTCTCTCTAATTTCAGCAAGTTGTTTGTTGAATTTAGCTGAGCTTATACTACAGTTAGCCCTGTCAACAGCTTGGCATCAGCACACATCTCTGTAACTGGACCCTGGACTTGCTAGTAATTCGCACCAACAGAGATGTTGTGGAGTGTGAATTCAGCCTCAAGTTACTTCAAGTCCTTATCTTCGAGGATCTCACCTGGTCACTGAACTCTTCTCTCTACTTCGCACACCCATGACTTCAGTACCACTCATATTACATCACTTCAATACCAGAACCTTTTTAAATGCGTTTCTTGCACATCCTTTCTGAACTGCTGCTATATTGCTCCTTTGCAGAACACTTTTTCTTTTTCTTTACATTTTTGCTACTCTTCAATTTTGTTCAATTTGTCTTGTCACAACAGGTTCACTGGCGGAGCTATTATGTGTTTTATGGATTGTCCTGCTCTGACTTGTGTTGTCTTGCACTGTCTTGTGTTGTCTTTGCACTGTTTGCACCAGGTTGCACACATGCACTTTATGTGGCAAGGACACTTAGCAGCCCTGTGTGTTCTGTTTCTGGAATTGTTGTTTAATGTAGCATCAGGGCTGGGATGCGAAGGGTCCGTTGTCTCATTTCACTGTGTACTGCGTCAGCTATATATGGTTGAAATGACAATAAAAGCTTCTTGACCTGACCTCTTGACTTGTCTCAACAACGCCTGTGATTGCTGAGGACACTTTAAAAGTCCTGTCTGTGCTACAGGATACTGGAGAACTTCTACAGCTGTACCATTTCTGTGTGGTACAGCAACTGCACTGCTCCAGGCCCTATAAAATAAAATGGAAAATGAAAATCTCCCAATGAATCATTGGCACTCAGCTCCCCATCTTGGAGAACATTCACAAGAAACACTGTCTGGAAAGGTCAAGTCAAGTCAAGTCAAGTCAAGTTTATTTGTATAGCGCTTTTCACAACAGACATTGTCTCAAAGCAGCTTTACAGAAAACAACAGTGAAGGTGAATGGTGTGCGTTTGTCCCTGATGAGCAAGCCGTGGCGACAGTGGCAAGGAAAAACTCCCTTAGATGATATGAGGAAGAAACCTTGAGAGAAACCAGACTCAAAGGGGAACCCATCCTCATATGGGTGACATCAAGAGTTTGATCATAAATCTTTCAACAATACAGAACAATTTGTGATCATCATAGATCCAGCATCATCTTCTCCATGCCAGGGCCTTTGAACACTCGGCCTCTACTTCTCCATGATCATCCATAGGTCCATAATCTTCACGAGGTGGGACGTGACTGGAGCTGGCCAAACCTCAGGATGCCTCGGGATGGGGAGAGAGAGAGAAGCAGTGGAGAGGAATTAGCGTAGCTGCTGTTCATGATATTAACAGCACAAATTGATAATGTGCATGTGATCATGTATTCTGGAGCACAAGGTTATGATGTGATGTGTGTGATGTGTGTGATGTGTAGGCTTTGCTAAAAAGATATGTTTTTAATCTACACTTAAACTGGGAGAGTGTGTCTGAACCCCGAACACTGTCAGGAAGACTATTCCAGAGTTTAGGAGCTAAATGTGAAAATGCTCTACCGCCTTTAGTGGACTTTGCTATTCTAGGAACTACTAGAAGCCCAGAGTTTTGAGATCTCAGGGAGCGTGGCGGATTGTAGCGTGTTAAAAGACTGAAGAGATACATGGGAGCCAAACCATTTAGTGCTTTATAAGTGAGAAGCAGTAGTTTGTAGTCTATTCGAAACTTAACAGGAAGCCAATGTAGGGACGATAAGATTGGGGTTATATGATCGTATTTTCTTGACCTAGTAAGAACTCTTGCTGCTGCATTCTGAACTAACTGAAGCTTGTTTATTAATGACGCAGGACATCCACCTAGTAATGCATTACAGTAGTCTATTCTGGAGGTCATAAACGCATGGACGAGCTTCTCTGCATCAGATATAGACAACATGTTTCTTAACTTAGAAATATTTCTAAGGTGAAAGAAGGCTGTTTTTGTAACTTGATTGATGTGATTTTTAAAAGATAAGTTGCTGTCTAAAATAACTCCCAGGTCTTTTACCGTTGAACTAGTAGTTACAGAACAAAGTGCGCAGCAGTTGTCTGTGCAGAGCTCACAAGATCATCAAGGACCCTTCACATCCCAGTCACAAACTGTTTAACCTCCATCCATCAAGATCGAGATACAGAAACATACGCACCAGAACCAGCAGGATCAGGGACAGCTTTATTTCCATCCACCATCACCACACTGAACTCTACACTACACCGTTAGATCACTGTATAAGCACTGTATATGTAAATGTTACATATTGTTTTTTGTATACTCCGCATTCTCTACACATATTGTGCCTCACTTCCATCTGCACTACTATTATATTTATGTGTATCTGTATATACCTTACTGTACATCCTGCCACATTCATGTATATACAGATATATATTTCTATCTATCTAACAAACCTCTGAGCAGATGCTAAATGCATTCTCTTAGCTCTGTACATGTATCTTGCACAATGACAATAAAGTCAACAATAAATCTAATCTAAAATATAATATAAAATTACACTAGTGTCCATGAGTACTTGGAGAGGGCCACTATTCATTCATTTCATTGTGTTGCTGTTGGTATTGCACATTTTCCCACACAAATACATATACACATATACATGTGTGTGTGTGTGTGTGTGTGTGTGTGTGTGTGTGTGTGGAAATATATGCACATATATGGTTTGGACATATATGCACGACAATGAAAGAGAACATACATACAGTGCTTTAGATTCATGTTATGTCAAATTGTTCCTAACGCATAAAAACATGTTTAAATGATCAGAATCGTAGTCAGCATACTAAAGTTATATGTGAGAGAATTAATACTATGATGAATGCAATTTATTGTTTTGTTTGTTTTTTTGTCTCCCTTAGAATACAAACGATAACACGAGAATGGGAGGTGACACTTTGGCCACAAGATGGCAGTCACGCTCCGTGCAGAACAGCAAGCGACCTTCTTTTTGCATTTATTATTATTATTAATATTATTACTGTCGCCAAGTATTAAAATAATCTATAATAAAATACACAAAATGCTCAGCGACAGAGCCACAAAATCAGAGGTTTGCCGAAGCACTCCAATCTAAGAACTAGTTATATATATATATAAAATCATTTGTTTAAAACAACCACGGTATAGACTTGCTCGTTTTACTGAGACAATGAGGTGGCTCTTAAAAGAGCCTTTGTGTATACTGAACAATGTTATTGTTTAAGCGCGCTCTCCGCGAATACGGCGGGCCAGCTGAATGTCCTTGGGCATGATGGTCACTCTCTTGGCGTGGATGGCGCACAGGTTGGTGTCCTCGAACAGGCCGACCAAGTATGCCTCGCTCGCCTCCTGCAAAGCCATTACAGCAGAGCTCTGGAAACGCAAGTCAGTCTTGAAGTCTTGAGCAATTTCTCTCACCAGGCGCTGGAAGGGCAGCTTGCGGATGAGCAGCTCAGTAGACTTCTGATAGCGACGGATCTCTCTCAAAGCCACGGTGCCGGGCCTGTAACGGTGAGGCTTCTTCACGCCGCCGGTAGCCGGAGCGCTCTTGCGAGCAGCCTTGGTGGCGAGCTGCTTCCTGGGCGCCTTGCCACCAGTGGATTTACGGGCAGTCTGCTTAGTTCTTGCCATAGCGTTGAGCTGTGCACTTCGCGGAAGAAAAACAGAATGAAAAGCGCTAGCAAACGCTGGCTTTTTAAGCCTGAACGACGCCTCGCGTTCATTGGGCGTCTCGAAACCTCTCGTCTTGCATTGGATCGATCGCTATACGTCACTCGACGATTATTGGCTTAGACCTAGTCAGCGCCACAGTTTGAACACCCCACCCACCCACCCTCCCTCCCTCCCTCCCTCGGCTCTCTTGCACAGCACTGTTTTCCTCTGTTCTATAGTTACACAAAGACGGCCGTCGCAATTTGGAAAAAAAGTAAAAATACTTCGTTATATTTATGCTTCTAAGTCACTAATGAGAATGGCATGATTATTAGACTATTCCAATGGGCTTTATTAAATGTGATTCTCTTGGGTGCAACTTTCTAGAATGAATACAATTATATACACAAAGTAACAAACTTGCACTTTTTGAGTCAAAGTGGGTGGCTCTTAAAAGAGCCTTTGGATACTGACAAACACAGCATTGGACGACTTTACTTGGTCTTGACAGCCTTCTCAGTCTTCTTAGGGAGAAGTACAGCCTGAATATTAGGCAGCACACCACCCTGAGCGATGGTCACTCCGCCGAGCAGTTTGTTCAGCTCCTCATCGTTACGCACGGCGAGTTGCAAGTGTCGGGGAATGATACGAGTCTTCTTGTTATCACGGGCAGCGTTACCAGCCAACTCCAGAATCTCAGCGGTCAGATACTCCAGCACAGCCGCCAGGTAAACGGGAGCGCCGGCACCGACGCGCTCAGCGTAGTTGCCTTTACGCAGAAGCCTGTGCACACGGCCTACAGGAAACTGCAGTCCTGCCCTGGATGAGCGAGTCTTGGCCTTGGCCCTGGCTTTGCCACCGGTTTTGCCTCTTCCACTCATTTTGCTGTAGATCAGATTTGTTCAAGGAACAAGTCGATAATAGTGAACGCTTCGCGCTGAAAACTCAGTGATATAGGCAACACAGCCACTCTCTCATTGGCTTAGAACACCATGTGATCAACATCCAATCACAAATGCACAAATGGTGACATTCATTCAGCCTCAGCCTAACAACCCCCCCCACACACACACCTCCCCTTCCCTAATAGTCTCTGTGTGTGTGTGTGTGTGTGTGTGTGTGTGTGTGTGTGTGTGACTGAGGATTGAGCGCGCGCTCATGGGAGACACAGGTATCAGGAAACAACATTCATGTGAAATGTGTATAACGACACATATATCATATAATCATAAGCATCTCTATAACTACTACATAGTTTGCGTATCCATATGTCATAAATCCCTATCTTGTATTCGCTTTCACTTTCATCATGGGAGGATTCAAAATGTTGCTCTTTGGGGGAAAATATAGGTGGCTCTTAAAAGAGCCTTTTAGTTAAGGTAGAGATGAAATAAATAAACAAACATGTTTACTTCTTCTTGGGCGCTGTCTTTTTCGCCTTTGCAGCCTTGGGCTTCGCCGCTTTGGGCTTCACGGTCTTTGCTTTCTTGGGGCTCTTGGCTGCTTTTTTAGGAGTCGCCGGCTTTTTCGCTTTCTTCGGGCTCTTGGTGGCTTTTTTAGCAGCCGCTGCGGGCTTCTTTGCCTTCTTCGGGGACTTCTTGGCGGCGGCAACAGGTTTCTTGGCCGCCACCTTCTTGGGCTTCTTCGCCGCGGCGGGTTTCTTCGCTTTAACAGCGACGGGCTTCTTCGCCTTAGTTGCGGTCTTCTTTGCGGGCTTCGTGGCTTCGGTCTGCTTCTTGTTTAGCTTGAAAGAGCCAGACGCGCCGGTCCCTTTGGTCTGTAGAAGAGTTCCCTTCAACACGAGACCCTTGACAGCGAGCTTGACGCGGGAGTTGTTCTTCTCCACGTCGTATCCGCCGGCGGACAAGGCTTTCTTCAGGGCGGCGAGCGACACACCGCTCCTCTCCTTGGACGAGGAAACCGCTTTGACGATGAGCTCGCCGACGCTGGGGCCGGCTTTCTTGGCCCTCGACGCTGCTTTCTTTTTCGGCGCTTTAGCCGGCGCGGCGGCGGGCGCGGGAGCAACTTCTGCCATCTCTCTAGTATCTGTAGTATCTCAGTGCGAGTCAGACTCTGTATACGCTGTGTAACACACAGAAACCTCCCGCCCCTCTGCTGGTGGGCCGGTCTTAAAACCGAGCATGAGAACGTTGTAGACTCAACCGGGCAGCCGCCGCTTCCGCGACACGCTCGCGAGTGTGTTTTCTCGCAGCGTTTCTCGTCGTAAATAAGACGCCGAAGACAAGATCCCGCGCTATTATGCACACATTTCGCGCGTACGGGCTTGCAAGTGTTCCGCGAGGCCCGTCATGGCCGAATAGAGAGCAGTGGTCGCTCTCGTTTAGCACGGAAGTGCACCGCGCGCCTGGCGCTCGAGCAGGCGCTAGGCGCATTTTGTGCAGAGTGCAGTGTAAAAAGGGTTGAGTTACATCCATGTCGGCGGAACAGCGTGTGTTTCACGTGAACGGCGAGCCTTGTCAATGTGTCTGACGCATTGGCAGTGTGTGAATGCTGTGCGTAGTATTGGGAACGCTGGCTCTTGTGGGCTGTGTGAAGCACGTGTTAGTGTATGGAGCAGGTGTGCAAACTCCCCGTGTGCCTCCCGCAGCCGGACTCCCTATGTCTTTGTCATCATCTGGTCTTCGCCACTAGGCCTGGCGCGCCTCGTGAATGGCCCCGTGCTCTAGTAGTCCCAGGCCGACAGGTGTGCCTCGTTGCCCGCTTAACCCTAATTCCAATCAGGTCAGGCTGTGCTAACCCTAATTCGAACAGTGCCAACCATAACCCTAACTCCATGTCATTCAGGCTGCACCAACCCTAAACCTAACTCCATGTCATTCAGGCTACGCTAAGCCTCATTCGAACAGTGCCAACCCTAACCCTAACTCCATGTCATTCAGGCTGCGCTAACCCTAATTAGAACAGTGCCAACCCTAATCCTAACTCCATGTCATTCAGTCTGCGCTAACCCTAATTCGAACAGTGCCAACCCTAACCCTAACTCCATGTCACTCAGGCTGCGCTAATCCTAATTCGAACAGTGCTAACCCTAACTCAATGTCACTCAGGCTGTGCTAACCCTAATTCAAACAATGCCAACCCTAACCCTAACCCTAACTCCATGTCATTCAGGCTGAGCTAACCCTAATTCGAACAGTGCCAACCCTAACCCTAACTCCATGTCTTTCAGGCTGCGCTAACCCTAATTAGAACAGTGCCAACCCTAACCCTAACTCCATGTCATTCAGGCTGCGCTAACCCTAATTCGAACAGTGCCAACCCTAACCCTAACTCCATGTCACTCAGGCTGCGCTAATCCTAATTCGAACAGTGCTAACCCTAACTCCATGTCACTCAAGGCTGCGCTAACCCTAATTAGAACAGTGCCAACCCTAACCCTAACTCCATGTCACTCAGGCTGTGCTAACCCTAATTCGAACAATGCCAACCCTAACCCTAACTCCATGTCATTCAGCCTGCGCTAACCCTAATTCGAACAGTGCCAACCCTAACCCTAATTCCATGTCACTTAGGCTGCTTTAACCCTAATTCGAACAGCACTAACCCTAACCCTGTTCCATTCAGGCCGCTCTAACCCTCAATTGAAAAGTGGTAACCCTAACGCTGAATACCTTTGTGCTGCACTAAGCCAAACTCAAATTAAGTTGTTCTGCTATGGCCTTAATGTGAAACACTGTTGTACTACTACAGCTCTAAAGCTAACTATGTAGTCTTACTATGACTCTAATTCAAAAGATGTTGTGCCACTATGGCAGTAATATAAATTATGTCGTGCGGCCATGGCCCAAATTCAAATTATGTTGTTTTACTACAGCCCTAATTCAGATTCTGTTGTGCTACTATGCCTCTGAATAGAAGTATGTTGTGCTGCTATGGCCCTGATGTGGATCAATGTTCTTCAACTATAGCTAATAGCTAATATCTAATGATAATTCTGTTGCGCTACTTTGATTCTAATTCAAATTATTTTGGCCAACTATGGCTCTAGGTCAAATGATGGCGTGCTACTGTAGTTCCAATTTAAAATATGTTGTGCTGCTAAGGCCTTGATGTCAAACACTGTTGTGCTACAGTAGATCTAATGCTAATTATGTAGTGCTGATGTGACTCTAATTAAAATTATGTTAGCCAACTATGACTCTAATTCAAATTATGTTGTGCTACTATGGCTCTAATTCAAATTATGGCGTGCTGCTATGTGCCTCTAGGGCCCTAATATGAAACACTGTACTGCTACTATAGCTCTAATGCTAACTGTGATTCACATCACGGACCTACCAGCACAACATAGGTAGCATTATAGCCATAGTAGCAGAACAATGTTGTGCTACTATGACTTTAATTCAAATTCGGTTGTGCTGCTAGGGCCCTGATGTGAAACACTGTGCTGCCACTACAGCTCTAGTGCTAATTATGTTGTGCTACTATGACTCTAATCCAAATGATGCTCTGCTACTATGGCTCTAATTCAAATCATGTTGTGCAGTTATGGCCCTAGTGGGAAACACTGTTCCGCTACTGTGGCCCAAATTCAATTCATGCTGTGCTGTCCTGGCCCTGATGTTAAACACTGATGTGCCACTGTAGCTCTAATGCTAACTATGTAATGCTGATATGACTCCAATACAAATCATGTGGGCCAACTATGGGTTGGCCCTAGTAGCACAACACAATTTGAATTAAAGTCATAGTAGCACAACATTGTTCTACTACTGTAGCTCTAATGCTAACTATGTTGTGCTACTATGGCTCTAATACAAATTATGTTATGCTGCTAGGGCCCTGATGTTAAACACTGTACTGCTACTATAGCTCTAATGCTAATTATGTAGTGCTGCTATAACTATAATTCAACTTATGTTGGCCAACTATGACTCTAATTCAAATTACGTTGTGCTACCATGGCTCTAATTTGAAATATGTTGTGCCTCTAGGACCCCGAAGTAAAACAATGTGGGCTAATTATATAACGCCGATATGACTCCAATACTAATCATGTGGGCCAACTATGGCTCTAAGTTAATATATGTTGTGCCTCTACGGCCCTGATGTGAAACACTGTGCTGCTACTATAGCTCTTAAGCTAATTATGTAGTGCTGCTATGACTCTGTCAATTTAAGTGGGCCAACTATGGGTCTAATTAAAATTATGTTGTGCTGCTAGGGCCCTGATGTGAAACACTGTGCTGCTACTGTAGCTCTAATGCTAACTGTGTTTCACGTCAGAGCCCTAGCAGCACAAGATAATTTGAATCAGAGCCATATTAGAAAATCATAGGTAGCATTAGAGCTACAGTAGCAGAACAATGTTGTGCTACTATGACTTTAATTCAAATTGTGTTGTGCTGCTAGGGCCCTGATGTGGAACACTGAGCTGCTACTACAGCTCTAGTGCTAATTATGTCGTGCTACTATGACTTTAATCCAAATGATCTTGGCCAACTGTGCTGTTATGGCCCTAGTGGGAAACACTGTTCCGCTACTGTGGCCCAAATTCAATTTATGTTGTGCTGTTATGGCCCTAGTGGGAAACACTGTTCCGCCAATGTAGCTCTAATGAGAATTATGTAGTACTGATATGGCTCTAATTCAAAGTACTTTGTGCTACTATGGCTCTCATTCAAATTATGGTGTGCTGCTAGGGACCCCAGCCCTGATGTGGCTACAGGGCCCTGGTGTGAAACACTATACTGCTACTATAGCTCTAATGCTAACTGTGTTTTACATCAGGGCCCTAGCAGCACAACATAACTTGAGTTAAAGTCATAGTAGCACAACATTGGTTTGCTTCTATAGCTCTAACGCTAACTATGTTGTGCTACTATTGCTCTAATTAAAATTATGTTGTGCTGCTAGGGCCCTGATGTGAAACACTGTGCTGCTACTGTAGCTCTAATGCTAACTGTGTTTCACGTCAGGGCCCTATCAGCACAACATAGGTAGCATTAGAGCTACAGTAGTAGAACAATGTTGTGCTACTATGACTTTAATTCAAATTGTGTTGTGCTACTAGGGCCCTGATGTGGAACACTGTGCTGCTACTACAGCTCTAGTGCTAATTATGATGTGCTACTCTGACTCTAATCCAAATGATCTTGGCCAACTATGGCCCTAAGTCAAATGATGCTCTGCTACCATGGCTCTAATTCAAATCATGTTGTGCTGTTATGGCCCTAGTGGGAAACACTGTTCCGCTACTGTAGCTCTAATGAGAATTATGTAGTACTGATATGGCTCTAATTCAAAGTACGTTGTGCTACTATGGCTCTCATTCAAATTATGGTGTGCTGCTAGGGACCCCAGCCCTGATGTGGCTACAGGGCACTGGTGTAAAACACTATACTGCTACTATAGCTCTAATGCTAACTGTGTTTCACATCAGGGCCCTAACAGCACAACATACCTTGAGTTAGAGTCATAGTAGCATGTTCTATGAACATTGTTCTACTACTATAGCTCTAATGCTAACTATGTTGTGCTACTATGGCTCTAATACAAATTATGTTGTGCTGCTAGGGCCCTGAAGTTAAACACTGTACTGCTACTATAGCTCTAATGCTAATTATGTAGTGCTGCTATAACTATAATTCAACTTATGTTGGCCAACTATGACTCTAATTCAAATTACGTTGTGCTACCATGGCTCTAATTTGAAATATGTTGTGCCTCTAGGGCCCTGATGTAAAACACTGTGCTGCTACTATAGCCCTAATGCTAATTATGTAATGCCGATATGACTCCAATACAAATCATGTGGGCCAACTATGGCTCTAAGTTAATATATGTTGTGCCTCTAGGGCCCTGATGTGAAACACTGTGCTGCTACTATAGCTCTAATGCTAATTGTGTAGTGCTGCTATGACTCTAAGTCAATTTATGTGGGCCAACTATGGCTCTGAGTCAAATTATGTTGGCCAACTATGGCTCTAATTTCAATTTTGTTTTGCTGCTATGGCCCTAGTGGGAAACACTGTTCCGCTACTGTGGCCCAATTTCAAATAATGTTGTGCTGTCCTGGCCCTGATGTAAAACACTGTTGTGCTACTGTAGCTCTAATGCTAATTATGTAGTGCTGATATGACTCTAATTAAAAGTACAGTGTGCTACTATGCCTCTCATTTAAATTATGGTGTGCTGCGAGGGACCCTAGCCCTGATGTGGCTACAGGGCTACAGGGCCCTGGTGTGAAACATCAGGGACCTAGCAGCACAACATAACTTGAGTTAGAGTCATAGTTAGCATTAGAGCTATAGTAGCAGAACAATGTTGTGCTACTATGACTCAAACTCGAGTTATGTTGTGCTACTAGGGCCCTGATGTGAAACACTGTACTGCAAATATAGCTCTAATGCTAACTGTGTTTCACATCAGGGCCCTAGCAGCACAACATAATTTGTATTATAGCCATAGTAGCACAACATAGTTAGCATTAGAGCTATAGTAGCAGAACAACCCTAATTCGAACAGTGCTAACCCTAACTCCATGTCACTCAGGCTGTGCTAACCCTAATTCGAACAGTGCCAACCCTAACCCTAACCCTAACTCCAGATCATTCAGGCTGTGCTAACCCTAATTCGAACAGTGCCAACCCTAACCCTAACTCCATGTCACTCAGGCTGCGCTAACCCTAATTTGAACAGTGCCAACCCTAACCCTAACTCCATGTCACTCAGGCTGCGCTAACCCTAATTTGAACAGTGCCACCCCTAACTCCAGGTCACTCAGGCTGCGCTAACCCTAATTCGAATAGTGCCAACCCTAACCATAACCCTAACTCCATGTCACTCAGGCTGCGCTAACCCTAATTCGAAGAGTGCAACCCCAACCCTAACTCCATGTCATTCAGGCTGCACTAACCCTAATTCGAACAGTGCCAACCCTAACCCTAACCCAAATTCCATGTCATTCAGGCTGCGCTAACCCTAATTCGAACAGTGCCAACCCTAACCCTGTTCCATTCAGGCCGCTCTAACCCTCAATTGAAAAGTGGTAATCCTAACCCTACCTTTGTGCTGCACTAAGCCAAACTCAAATTAAGTTGTGCTGCTATGGCCTTAATGTGAAACACTGTTGTACTACTACAGCTCTAAAGCTAACTATGTAGTCTTACTATGACTCTAATTCAAAAGATGTTGTGCCACTATGGCAGTAATATAAATTATGTCGTGCGGCCATGGCCCAAATTCAAATTATGTTGTTTTACTATAGCCCTAATTCAGATTCTGTTGTGCTACTATGCCTCTGAATGGAAGTATGTTGTGCTGCTATGGCCCTGATGTGGATCAATGTTCTTCAACTATAGCTCTAATGCTAATTCTGTTGCGCTACTTTAATTCTAATTCTAATTATTTTGGCCAACTATGGCTCTAGGTCAAATGATGGCGTGCTACTGTAGTTCCAATTTAAAATATGTTGTGCTGCTAGGGCCTTGATGTCAAACACTGTTGTGCTACAGTAGCTCTAATGCTAATTATGTAGTGCTGATGTGACTCTAATTAAAATGATGTTAGCCAACTATGGCTCTAATTCAAATTATGTTGTGCTACTATGGCTCTAATTCAAATTATGGCGTGCTGCCATGGCCCTAGTGGGAAACACTGTTCCGCTACTGTGGCTCAAATTCAATTCATGCTGTGCTGTCCTGGCCCTGATGTAAAACACTGATGTGCCACTGTAGCTCTAATGCTAATTATGTAACGCAGATATGACTCCAATACTAATCATGTGGGCCAACTATGGCTCTAAGTTAATATATGTTGTGCCTCTAGGGCCCTAATATGAAACACTGTACTGCTACTATAGCTTTAATGCTAACTGTGATTTACATCAGGGACCTACCAGCACAACATGATTCGAATTAGAGCCATAGTAGCACAACATAGGTAGCATGATAGATAGATAGATAGATAGATAGATAGATAGATAGATAGATAGATAGATAGATAGATAGATAGATAGATAGATAGATAGATAGATAGATAGATAGATAGATAGATAGATAGATAGATAGAAACAACTTTATTGTCATTGCATAGTACAGGTACACAGCAACGAAATGCAGTTTGGCATCTACCAGAAGTGCAAAATGTAGCAGTCGTGCAAAAGTGCAGATAAACATCTAGCATATTTACAGTGCAGATAACTATCTAGCATATTTACAGCAAGTGGTATATATGAAAGTATATACAGTGAATAAATATAAAGGCTATTTGAGTGCAGAGATGTGTGGACATTCAGAAGTACAGTGAATAAATATAGAGGTGTACAGTAATTAAGAAAATGTGCAGAAATGAAAGGTTACAGATCACAAGATTATGGCATTAAGGAGTAGCAAGCTGAATAAACAGTCTACTATATATAAAAAAATATATATATATTTATATATATATATATATATATATATATATATATATATATATATATATATATATATACACACACATACATTGTATACACAAATGAATGTTAAATGTTGGGCAGAATGTACAGTATTGATAAAGATTAATTAAGCAAATAATAAAATGAATGAAATTGTTGTTACTTTTATATATTCTTTATTTTATTATATATTTTAAAATTTTATAATAGCTATCCTTTTTTTATATATATATATGTAGAATATTGTTAGATACAAAATACATTACTAAAACTTTCTTTCGGCTTCTCCCATTAGGGGGCGCCACAGCGGATCATCCGCATGTTTGATTTGGCACATGTTTTTACACTGGATGTCCTTCCTAACACAACCCTCCCCATTTATCCGGGCTTGGGACCGGCACTAAGGCTTGTGCAACCCTAATGGCCTAAAGACCACCAGGGAACCTACAAGATACATTACAAGATTTATTATTATTATTATTATTATTATTATTATTATTATTATTATTATTATTATAAAGATGATTATATTGATAATAACAGACTCTTGTACAATTTAAGTGTAATTTTAATCAGTCTTTTACTTCATTATTTATTTTTCTCAAAACTTTTTACTTTTACTCATTATTTTTTTTCCCCATAAATATCTGTACTTTCTACTTCTTACATTTTCAAAAACAGACTCGTTACTTTAATTTTATTCCATCTGGTGAAAAGTGTTGAACACATGAAGAAAGGCAGGTGAAAAAAGGCATGGAAGCCGAGACACCAGCTGAAATCAATCAGTAATTAGAAAGCAGTCCTGCCCCGTGTCAGTGAAAATCAATATCAGCTGCTTCAGTCCCAACTAATGGCCTGTATAAAGATGTCTCATTACCAAGGTGTCACACAAGAAACATCTCATGATGGGTAAAAGTGAAGAGCTCTCTCAAGACCTTCACAACCTTATTGTTGCAAAACATACTATTAGCATTGGTTACAGAAGGATTTCTAAACTTCTGAATGTTCCAGCGAGAACTGTTAGGATCATAATCCAGAAGTAGAAAGAACATCATCTCACCATAAAGCAGCCATGACCAGGTGCTCCTCACAAGATTTCAGACAGAGGAGCAAAAAGAATATCAAAAGAGTTGTCCAAGAGCCAAGGACCACTTGTGGAGAGCTTCAGAAAGACCTGGAATTAGCAGCTACAACTGTTTAAAAGAAAAGCGCCTGCTGCCAAAGAAGGGAGACCTGACGCAGCTGAAGAACTGGCGCCCAGTGTCACTACTGTACTGTACTGTACTGTATAGGTATGTTGTTCTCTATTTCCAATATGAAGTATGTAAAAGTAGGAACTCTTAATCTAAATGCTGCTAGAGCTGGTCAGAAAAGAATGGTGTTGTTTGAGTTTATAAAGCTGAAACGGATTGATGTCATGTTTATTCAGGAATCACACAGGGATCATAAAACTGAAGTGGATCGGATGTTCTCTACTAGTGGAGGAGTAGCAATACTCTTTTCAAAACACTTTCTACCAACCTCTTACAAAATGGAAGAAATAGTTAAAGGGCACATTTTAAAAGTACAAGCAAAATTCGAAAACACAGAAATGAATTTTTGTTATGTTTACGCACCTACGAAGGGGCAGAAAAAAATCCTCTTTCTAAACAAAATCAGCTCCACTTTAAAAAACATCAATTCAGAAGGTTTTTTGTTTCTAGGTGGGGATTTTAATTGCACTGAAGATGATAAACTGGATAGGAATCACATAGAACCACATATTAGCTCTCAAAAAACACCTGTACAGCTGATCAGAACTTCTTATTTGTGTGACATTTGGAGGAACATGAATACTAAGACCAGGCAGTAAACATGGCCCACAGCAGGGATAATGTTTTATCTATGGCGAGACTCGATAGATTCTATGTATTCAGTTTTCATGCAAATCGTTTTAAAGACTGTAAAATCGTCCCGCAATGGAAAAACTTGAAAACTACAACCCCAAATCAGAAAAAGTTGGGACAGTATGGAAAACGCAAATAAAAAAAGAAAGTAGTGATTTCTAAATTTACTTTGACTTGTATTTCATTGCAGACAATATGAACACAAAATATTTCATGTTTTGTTTGGTCAACTTCCTGTCATGTCTAAATATACATCATTTCCTGTCATTCAGACCTGCAACACATTCCAAAAAAAGTTCATGGAAATCCAGGAAGAGAGAAAAAAAAGGAAAGGAAAATGGTGCACTTATGGTTCTACCACACAGATGAAGAACAGAAAATGATCCAGGTTCAGAAGAAACAAGGGGCTCACCAGTCTCCACCAATATTGAGCTCCTAGCTGATGGTAGAAACGATTCTAATTCCAGAGCTCCGAGAACTCCTCATCCAGCATCAAAGAGAGATGTCAAACAAATTAGGAAGAGGGAACAAAGGGAGGGAAAAAAAAAAAAAACAACCATGCGAAGACAAGGCAGGAAAATAATTTATTGCAGTAAATTCCCATTTACACACATTAATATTTCTAATTATAATTTTCAATGTAATAATGTTCAAAATGCATCAACACATTTACTGACACTAAATTGTTTCTTTTATCTGAATAATTGCTTAATTTATCTGTGAGCATTCAATCCGCCTATAGCTGATATCAGAGCATGAGACTGCATGGTTAGCAGAACACCACATGACCTATGTTACACACACCACACTAATACGATTGGCAATCTACATGAACACTTAAGCAGCAAATCAACTGTTCATTTATCACTTCACTCAGATGTTTAAACATTTCAGAGGAATTATCCACAGTATGATTTTAAAATGTCTGACTTCACAAAAGACTGAACAATACACAACCCATAACTCAATAAGGTTGTCTTAGCACAAAAAAAGGAAAAAACTAACACCAAGAAAGAGAAATGGTATTAAATAATACCAGATGAACTAAGGGAAATCGCTTTCACAAAGTCATCAGCTTGGGTTTTCATTTAGTTTTTTTTTTCCTTTTTAGTACTGCTAATGGCATGCATCTTTTTTTCTGTTCAAGGCTCCTCCCCCTCTGATCAGCACCAATGATGACGAAGAACAATCATTTAGGCAGAGTTTATACAGAAGACTTGTATGTTTTTTGTGCTTTTTTCTTGGGCATCTCTGTTACAAGTTGTTTTGTAGTTTTATTACAGTGTCAGATTCTCATGTTGATTGTGATTCCGTGTTCAGCAATGGCAACACATGTACTGTTTTATGTTACAGTAAGTTCAGTATTTTGAGAAGCAGTAAAGTAAGCTTTGTTTTGTGCATGGTAACTATTCTGTGGAAGAAGACAGGTTTTCAAATGAATAAATAATTTTGACTCTGAATGCATGGTCTTGATTTTAGTTTATATAACCGTGTTTTAAGTTTAAATGCTTTACTCATTTTAAGACAGATTACCTTATGACAAATCCTAAATGAAGAAGAATCATCTTGTTTAATAGCTCTGGTTTTAAGATCTTTTCACACAAATTAAGAAAGGCAAACTTAAAAGAATTTACAACTTAGTTTTAAGTAAATGACACTAAATATACTGCTTCAAATAAGTATTTTAATCCTTGTTTTAAAACACTTTGCTATTTTCTAAAGGCTTGGTATGGTTTCTTAGTTTAAGTAATCTTATCAAGTGTAATTATCTTACTGCATTACTTACATTGCAGCACCGACGCTGAAAAGATATCATGCAGCCCGGACCTGCATAAAGCTCTATGGGGAAAAGCCTCAGACATTGAGCAATTTTAAGGTACCACATGGTTTAAACAATTCAAGCCTTTACAAAATTAAACTAACTGTAAAGATGTCTTAATTACCTTGTCCCTCCATAGTGCTGATCTTCTCCACCTGCTCCTCCATAGTGCTGATCTGCTCCACCTGCTCCTCTGTAGTGCTGATCTGCTCCACCTGCTCCTCCTTAGTGCTCATCCGCTCCACCTGCTCCTCCATAGTGCTGATCTGCTCCACCTGCTCCTCTGTAGTGCTCATTTGCTCCACCTGCTCCTCCGTAGTGCTGATCTGCTCCACCTGCTCCTCCATAGTGCTGATCTTCTCCACCTGCTCCTCCATAGTGCTGATCTGCTCCACCTGCTCCTCCATAGTGCTGATCTGCTCCACCTGCTCCTCCATAGTGCTGATCTGCTCCACCTGCTCCTCTGCAGTGCTCATCCGCTTCACCTGCCCTTCTGTATTACTCATGGGCTCCACCAGCATGTTCTTGTCTCTTCCACCTGTGGACCTCCTCTGGGTTGCTTGTGTTCTCCAATGGATCACAGGGTGTGAGACGCAGCGTCATCAGCTTATCATCATTGCCACTGAAATCCTAGTTCCATCCTCTGCAAGTTGAACAAGTGTTTTGCTTATTTAAAACAGGTGTAGTTTAAACTCATGGTTAATCTTTATGTTTTAAATGTTAATCTGTTTAAATCATACAGTCAAATTCTGTGGGTTCGTGGATGCCAAATTGCAAATGTGGTAAGCTGGAACTTGACATGCATGTGTTGTGCTCTTCCCAACATTCCCAAAAGCTTGCTCTCTTTTGGGGACTGAATAAGAAAATAGTTTAAGAGATGGTTCACTCTAAAACTACATTTCAGTCATCAACGACTGATGAATATGAAAATAAAGGACAAATCGTCATAGTTCTTCATCAGCAAATTTTGTGCAATTACTTTTAATCCTCACAATACTATGCAGATAAAACTGTGACATTGGACAGAATATATCTAAAATATATTTTGGAGACATGTTGTAGTTTGCCAAATATTAGAAAATGGTTTGAGGAAGTGCTGTTTGGTCGTGTCTAAAGGTAAATTAATATTTAAAAAGTTTAATTGTATTAAGAGACCCAGTATTGTGCTAACACACTCTGTCTTGGTTATATAAAAATGGAAGCCTCTCCTAAGTTTCCACTGTCAAGGAGGTTAGGAGTTTAAGGCGATGAATTCAAGTTTTAGGGGGGAGCCGTCCCTTTAAGATTTAAACGTTGATGCAAATCTTTGCCATACTTAACACACGTTGTGAACTGTGACTTTAAGAATGCAGTGCTGCATCTTACCTTCACAAAGGTATTCATAAAGTGAACCCATCTTCTGAAGGTAGTCCTGGGCATAGGTGGAGAGTGTGCAGCGAGGGGTTAATATTTCACACTTGACTTCATTCTTTTTGGTCTCCTTGCCAAGAAGCAGAACAGGCTTGTATCCAATGGCATGGAGTTTCTCAAGCTGCAATCACAACATTGTGTATTTGCTGTTTAAGTAACAGAAAAACAACAGCAAAAAAGCTAAACATATTAGTTATTAAGAATTTATTACATTATTGCTGAAGCATCCAGGTCAATGCGATTCAGGATTTTTAACTTTATGGTGAATAACCAAGTATGTGCAAACAGGAAAGGCTCCTCCAGCCCCATCACCAAAAAAGCCCAGCACCATCTCTACTTCCTGAGAGCACTGAGGAAAGCTCCTCCATCTCCCCCCATCCTGACCACTATCTACAGAGGGACCATTGAGAGCATCCTGAGCAGCTGCATCACTGCCTGGTTTGGGAACTGCACAGTCTCGGAGCGCAAGACCCCACTAAGGATAGTGAGGACCGCTGAGAAGATCATCGGAGTCTCTCTCCCCTCTATCATGGACATTTACACCACACGCTGCATCCGCAAAGCAAACAGCATTGTGGACAACCACACACACACTTTTCACTCTCCTACCATCAGGGACAGAGGGGTTGACTTGAAATCCATTGGGGTCTTCCCACGCAGTTTCGAATCCTGCCGACTACGATTTGCTTCCTGTTCACGTTTCCTATTAATTACCCCGATAAAGTTAGTTTACAGGGTGTTGTGTTTGTTTAATGTTTACATTTCCAGTTTATTATACAGATATGATTCAATTTCATTGTCTTGTGTAAATAGGGTGTCCAGTTTAAGCAGGGGATGATAGCAATTTGTGTAGTGGTCGTGGCCGAGTGGTTAAGGTGATGGACTAGGAATCTATTGGGGTCTCCTCGAGCAGGTTCGATTACTGCCAAATACGATTCCCTTTCTGTTAATTATACAGATATTGTTAATTTGTGTTTTCTTGTGTTAATATGGGTTCCAGGTTAATTAGTGGGTGACAGCTAATAGTGTAGTTGTGGCCAAATGGTAAAGGTGATGGCCTTGAAATCCATTGGTGTCTCCCAGCGCAGGTTCAAATCCTGCCAACTGAGATTTGTTTAATGTTTACATTTCCAGTTAATTATACAGATATGGTTAAATTTAGTTTTCTTGTGTTAATAGGGCTTCCAGTATAAGTAGGGGATGATAGAAAATTGTGTAGTAGTTGTGGCCGAGTGGTTAAGGCGATGGATTAGAAATCCATATCCATTATACAGATATTGTTAATTTGCGTTTTCTTGTGTTAATAGTGATAGCAGTTTAAGTAGGGGTGATAGCTATCTGTTTAGTAGGCGTGGCCGAGTGGTTAAGGCGATGGACTTGAAATCCATCGGCGTCTCCCCGCGCAGGTTCAAATCCTGCTGACTATGATTCACTTTCTGTTTACATTTCCTATTAATTACACCGATCCAGTTAGTTTACAGGTTGTTGTGTTAATAGGGCTTTTAGATTAAGTAGGGGATGATAACGATTTGTGTAGTAGTCGCGGCCGAGTGGTTAAGGCGATGGACAAGGAATCTATTGGGGTCTCCTCGAGCAGGTTCGATTACTTTCAAATACGATTTGCATTTCCTGTTAATTATAGAGATATTGTTAATTTGCGTTTTCGTGTGTTAATAGTGATTCCAGTTTAAGTAGGGGTGACAGCTTCCTGTATAGTAGTCGTGGCCGAGTGGTTAAGGCGATAGACTTGAAATCCATTGGGGTCTCCCCACGCATGTTCGAATCCTGCTGACTATGATTCACTTTCTGTTTACATTTCCTAATAATTACCCCGATAAAGTTAATTTACAGGTTGTTGTGTTAATAGGGCTTCCAGATTAAGTAGGGGCTGATCAAGACTTGTGTAGTAGTTGTGGCCGAGTGGTTAAAGAAATGGACTAAAAATCCATTAGTGGTCTCCCCGCACAGATTTGAATCCTGCCGACTACGATTCATTTTCTGTTTACATTTCCTATTAATTACGCCAATCCAGGTAGTTTACAGGTTGTTGTGTTAATAGGGCTTTTAGTTTAAGTAGGGGGGTAGTGAAGACTTCTGTTGTAGTCGTGGCTGAGTGGTTGAGGCGATGGTCTGGAAACCCTTTGTGGTTTCCCCGCACAGGTTCGAATCCTGCTGGCTACGATTTGCTTTCTGTTTACATTTCCTATTAATTACCCCGATTTCAGTTAGTTTACAGGTTGTTGTGTTAATAGGGCTTCCAGTTTAAGTAGGGGATGATAGAGACTTGTGTAGTAGTCGTGGCCGAGTGGTTAAGGCGATGGACTAGAAATCCATTGTGGTCTCCCCGCGCAGGTTCGAATCCTGCCGGCTACGATTCGTTTTCTGTTCACATTTCGTATTAATTATACAGATATTGTTCATTTGCGTTTTCTTGTGTTAATAGGGATTTCAGTTTAAGTATGGGGTGACAACTAACTGTGTAGTAGTCGTGGCCGAGTGGTTAAGGCGATGGACTTGAAATCCATTGCGGTCTCCCTGTGCAGATTCGAATCCTGCCGAATACGATTCACTTACTGTTAACATTTCCTATTAACTCTCTTCTCTAACTTTACCATTCCCTTCACTGACCATTACACTCATATTATTGACCAACACACTCACATCAATGACCATCACTGATTATTACACTCATTACTGATCATCATACTCATCACTGTTCTATACATTCACATCACTGACCATTACATTCACATCACTGACCATCACATTCACATTACTGACCATCACATCACTGATCATTACACTCAACACTGATCATCACTGATCATCACACTCACATCACTGACCATCACATTCACATCACTGACCATCACATTTACATCACTGACCATCACATCACTAATCATCACACTCAACACTGATCATCACTGATCATCACATTCACATCACTGATCATCACACTCACATCACTGACCATCACATTCACATCACTGACCATCACATTCACATCACTGACCATCACATCACTGATCACCACACTCAACACTGATCATCACTGATCATCACATTCACATCACTGACCATCACAATCACATCACTGATCATCACAATCAACACTGAACATCACATTCACATCACTGACCATCACACTCATCACTGACCATCCCATTCACATCACTGATCATCATGCTCACATCACTAACCATCACACTCATCACTGACCATCACACTTAACACTGACCATCACACTCACATCACTGACCATCACACTCACATCAGTGACCATCACACTCACATCAGTGACCATCACACTCACATCACTGACCATCACACTCATCACTGACCATTACACTCATCACTGATCATTACACTCATCACTGACCATCACACTCACATCACTGATCATCACACTCACAACACTGACCATCACACTCACATCACTGACCATCACACTAATCACTGATCATTACACTCATTACTGACCATCACATTCACATCACTGATCATCACACTCACATCACTGACCATCACACTCATCACTGACCATCACACTCACATCACTGACCATCACACTCACATCACTGACCATTACACTCACATCACTGACCATTACACTCACATCACTGACCATCACACTCATCAGTGACCATCACACTCACATCACTGACCATCACACTCATCACTGACCATTACACTAATCACCAATCATTACACTCATCACTGACCATCACACTCACATCACTGATCATCACACTCACAACACTGACCATCACACTCACATCACCGACCATCACACTAATCACTGATCATTACACTCATTACTGACCATCACATTCACATCACTGATCATCACACTCACATCACTGACCATCACACTCATCACTGACCATCACACTCATCACTGTCCATCACACTCACATCACTGACCATTACACTCACATCACTGACCCTCACACTCACATCACTGACCATTACACACTCTTCACTGACAATCACACTCTCATCACTGACCATCACACTCACATCACTGACCAGGTCTCTAGCCTTGATAAATGTGGAGGGTTGTGTTATAAAGAACATCCAGTTTAAAACATGTGCCAAATCTGATATGCGGATAACGAATCAGAATTTTAGAGACTGGTGTAAATCCACCAGGTATGTTGATGAAGTTCATCACGACTTTGTATCATGGTAAAGTCATGGAATGTAAAGTCTATTCTCTCTCTCTCTCTCTCTCTCTCTCTCTCTCTCTCTCTCTCTCTCTCTCTCTCTCTCTCTCTCTCTCTCTCTCTTCTCTCTCTCTCTCTCTCTCTCTCTCTCCTCTCGGAATATCAGATATGTATGGAAGCCTGTTTCCGGCAGTAAAAAAACTAAGGTCACAGTTCTGTAATCTTTTTCGTGGATTTGCGGCACTTTGTGGAAAAGCACCATAGAAAACCACGTGATGTGATTCTTACAGAACACGTGACTTCTTTAAGTTTTTATGCTAAACAGCTTTGTGTCATTTTCCTGATGACAAGGTATTTTCATATTTACTCTTTGGAATAAGAATCCATTACGATACTCACAAGAATTCTGATATAAAAAGCAGTTATAAACTCTCAGGCTGGTTGTGCGCATGCGCGGTAACGTCACTCCGTTGCCATGGTGAGATCTTGTTGACAGAGCTCCGTGTTTTATTCTTCTGTTTTGGGTTTTTAGTTCTGTTTCATCCGATCACCAGAATGTCAACAGACGTGAGGTAAGCAGGTCCCTAATCTCCAGATATAAAACTTTAACAACAACAACAACAACAACAACAACCATGACAATAATAATAATAATAATAATGATAATACTATTCATAATAATAATAATAATAATAATAACAATAATGATATTAATAATAACAATAAAAATAATCATCATCCACATCATCATAGTATTAATAATAATGATAATATAATATTATAATATAATGATGTTCTCCTCTGTGCTCCTGCAGTAAAGAGGAAGACATTGTGAAGGACTTTCTTCTCCCTGATCCCACAAATGGTAAGAGTTTATAAACCTGCTGATGAGCCTGACGTTTAGAAGAATGAAGAAGCTCTTCTGTGATGTTTGGTTGTGATTCACTCTGTGTTGCTGCAAAACACAGCGGTTCAAAGCTTCATCTAAAACAGATAGAGGAGCACAGTTTCACGGTCGGATCCTTGGCAGAAACATCATACAGAAATGAACCTGAGATATTAGAGGAGTGGAAGGAGTTCTACCTTCCAGATCACATGTACATGCAGGTGATTGGTGTTTTTAAGGAGTTCTCCTGTGTCCTTTGAGGACATGGTGAGATGGACTTCAGTGTTTCTAAATTTGATTCCAGCTTCAAGAGCTTCCTGATTTTCAATCTCTCATATAAAACCTTTACATGATCAGAGATCATCGATCTTCACAAACCTTTTACACAATATCATCTAGTGATACCATCATTTAGCATAATATTAGGAACAATAAGGAGAATTATGCATTATTCAGTTATAAATAACACTTATTTATAATTCATATTATCTTTTTTTATTTTCTTGATATTTTGAGTCAGTGAGATTCCTTAATGTCTAAAATCACACACTAAATACTTCTGATAAATCACACAGACATATTATAACTTTAGTATTTAAATACATTATAGACTTACAGAGTGGTGTGTGTGTGTGTGTGTGTGTGTGTGTGTGTGTGTGTGTGTGTGTGTTTGTCAACGTGCTGCTGATTAACGCTGTTACTGTTAGAAATCAGCTGAAATAAAGGGTTTACAGTGTTTAATGAAGAACACAGTCATTAGTGTTGCACAAGTCAGCTCACTCTTAGTGTCGGTCTCAAGTCCGGATAAATGTGGAGGATTGTGTTATGAAGGACATCCAGCATAAAACATGGCTTTAAGGAGAGGAATGTGGAAGGGGAGATGATGGTAGATTTTGCTAAAAGGATGGAAATGGCAGTGGTGAAGACGTATTTTAAGAAGAAGGAGGATCATAGGGTTATGTATAAGAGTGGAGGAAGGTGCACACAGGTGGACTATGTTCTATGGAGGAGATGTAACCTGAAGGAGATTGGAGACTGTAAGGTGCTGGCAGGGGACAGTGTAGCTAGACAGCATAGAAAGGTGAGGGAGGCGAGATTAAGATGGTTTGGACATGTGCAGAGGAGGGACATGGGGTATATCAGTAGGAGAATGCTGAGGATGGAGACACCAGCAAGGAGGAAAAGAGGAAGGCCAAGGAGGAGGTTTATGGATGTTGTGAAGGAAAACATGCAGGTAGTTGGTAGGAAAGAGGCAGATGTAGAGGACGGGGGGGATGGAGACGGATGATCCGCTGTGGCGCCCCCTAATGGGAGCAGCCGAAGGAAGAAGAAGAAAAAATAAATAACAAATATCAATACCAAACAAATAAGTACAAAACTAGAACACTGTGATCAAATTTTTAGTTCATGTTGTGCATGTCTTGTTGAGCAAAAAAATCCTCGTTATCCACAGTATATACCGCCAGTGTCAGTAAACATCTACTCAGAATCCCATCGGTTTTGAAAGGCTCTGTTTTCAGAATCAACTTTTCTCTTCGCCACTGTGAGGCGCTGTTTCACAATAACTGTACAATAGAGTTAAATACATCAACAGAAGCTCCACTTGATTGACGCTGGAATGTTCCCAGGTGGTCTAGAGTTCGGTAAGACAGCTGAAGCGCTGCATTATGGGATCTGTATTTTGTGTTTTTAGAGCTACATATCGCCAGGCCATTCATAATAATAATAATAGATCTTTATAAAATTATCTCGCGGGCCGTATATAATTGTACGTCGGGTTGGATTTGTCCCGCGGGCCTGAGTTTAACACCCCTGATCTATGTGAAGACACTGATGATCTAAATGATTTCTCAATAATTATCAACAATGATTTAACAAAGTAGAAAACAGCTATTTTTAGAAAAGGCTCGCGGGCGGCTCATGTGGTCCTTGCGGGTGACCTGGTGCCCGCGTGCACCATGTTGGTGACCCCTGCTTTATGGTGTTAATTTTGACCAACCTATAGCTCTGACAATAGTCATCTTTGTTTTCAATAACCCAAAAGATATTCCCATGATCCTCCCATGCAAATATCATTGGTTCTAACATACTTTAACTGTGACGTTATTTGACGTGTCACTGAAACTTGAATTGTGAATACATAGGGTTGTTTTTACTCTGGACAGGCAACACAGAAGATGATGCAGGTTAACAGAATAATTCACAAGTCACTGTTATATGAACAATAAAACATTTAATTTAAATTACCGGAAAATCTACAAAAATGTCAAATAATAAAATATAATAGATGCAAACACACAAAAGGTACAAATAATATTTTAAAATGATGCATATATTAGTGAAAGAGGCACAGGGTGTGTGTGTGTGTGCGCGCGTGCGTGCGCGTGTGTGTGTGCGTGTCTGTGTGTCTGAGTTTTAGCCTGTGCATCTTCCGGGATCTGAAGTTCCAGGTGCCACCCAGTAAACTCCATGCAGTGGGTCCAGTAGAATGGGGAGTAATACAAACAGAGACACAGGGTTTATTTATTTATTTTTGTATGTTTGTTGTTGTTATTGTTTTAAAATCTGATTAAAAAATGTGAGAAATTATTTTGTGTCATTTGATCTTTAGGCGATGGTGAAGGTTTGGAGGTGGTTGAACCATACACCTCATATAAAGACTCTAAAAAACAACAAGAAATACGTCACACATTTTAACAGCAGGAACAAGAAGCACCAAGTGTTCAGAATGCAGCCACATCATTATTCACATATCAGCTCACTGTATTTTCATGTGAAACAAACATGTAACATCTGTGACTTAGACAAAAGCAGCATTTCACACAAAAGAATCAAACGTCCAATAATATTATTGTGCCTGATGGCATCAACATCAATTCTGTTTATTCTGGGAGCATCTCCTATTTCATTGTCCTTCTGGGTATCCTGAGAGAGAGAGAGAGAGAGAGAGAGAGAGAGAGAGAGAGAGAGAGAGAGAGAGAGATGGTAAGGAACTTAGATTTGCTAGATAATACACATGTACTCAACACAAAGCTTTCGCTCAGCAGCTCTCAGTGTCTCTCTGTTTTCAGTGTCATCAATATGTCTGGTAATTGTGTAATCTGAGAGGAACTTTAGCTATTTCGTTAACTGCGTCAGGGCCGAGGAATCTTGTTGACAGCGGCTTTGCAGGCAGGGGGCATTAATGTCTCTGCCACAGTGTGGGGCTTTTTTTGATTAGGCTACAAGTTGAGCTACTAGGTAGGTCACTTTGAGATCTCTCTCAATCACCTTTGGGTTTTTGAGATATTGGTGTGTGTGTGGGGGGGGGGTATATTGGAGAAGGCTAAGGAGGAAAAAAGAAAGGCTAAGGAGAAGGTTTATGGATGTGGTGAGAGAAGACATGCAGGTGGTTGGTTTGAAAGATGATCCACTGTGGTGACCACTAATAGGAGCAGCTGAAAGAAGAAGAAGAGGAAGAAGAAGACAGACAGTCTTGCATATTGTTCTTTGTAAAGAACAGCCCAGACTTGTACAGATTACAGTATACAGTAGTCACATGTAAGGTGTGAGCAGCACCTGCCAGAAATTCCTGTAGTTCCTTCAGTGTTGCTGTTGGCCTGTTGGTAGCTTCATAATTAGTTTCTCCTCATTCTCTTATCATATATATATATATATATATATATATATATATATATATATATATATATATATATATATATATATATATATATATATATATAGTGGTGTGAAAAAGTGTTTGCCCCTTCATGATTTCTTATTTATCATCAAACTAATTTAAATATTAGTAAACGATACACAAATAAACACAACATGCAGTTTTTAAATATTTTTACTTTTTATTTTTTTTATTATTGAGGGAAAACAAAACCCAAAACAACATGGCCCTGTGTGAAATACTTTAATTTCTCTCACCACACCCAGGCCTGATTACTGCCACACCTGTTAGTAATCAAGAAATCTCTTAAATAGGACCTGCCTGACAAAGTGAAGTCGACCAAAAGCTCCTCAAAAGCGAGACATCATGCCAAGATCCAAATAAATTCAGAAACAAATGAGAAAGTAATTGAGATTAATCATTCTGGAAAAGGTTATAAAGTCATTTCTAAAGCTTTGGGACTCCAGCAAACCACAGTGAGAGAAATTATTCACAAATAGCAAAAACATGGAACAGTGGAGAACCTTCCCAAGAGTGGCCAGCTGACCAAAATTACCCCAAGAGCACAGAGCCCACTCATCCAAGAGGTCACAAAAGACCCCACAACAACATCCAAAGAACTGCAGGCCTCACATGCCTCCGTTAAGATCAGTGTTCATGATTCCACCATGAGAAAGAGACCTGGCAAAAATGTTTTTCCAAGACGAATCTCACTCATCTCACTTTTTGCCAGAAAACATCTTGATGATCCCCAAGACTTTTGGGAAAAGGAAAGCTGAGTAGTTGAGCGCGAGCCGTTTGCATGTTGTTAGCGTGATGCTCGATGTTCACAATGCAAGTTATTGCTCGTAATGCATTCAATAAAAAAAAGTTTTTGCTCCTCCTGTAAAGTATTTATAAATCATGTTACTCACAATACAAGCTTCCCCTGTACGTAAATTATCATGACACCAATCAGAACTTTTGCTGTTTCCTCACGGATGGTTTTAATTGGCGGATTCTGGTCCTTAATTTGAGACTTAACGCATCAATTAAACAAATGTTTAGTGCTGAAATATTTTTTTTTACATTTGTTCATATCTGTTAGTATTAAGATGAGCCTCACACTGGTTCTCTAAACACATTCTTATGTTGTCTGTTCAGTGTCTATAGGATGTTTACGATGTGAGTATGTAAGGTACATGGAATGTCTTTGTGTGGGTTCACATATCTCTGGTTACTATGTCTTCTTACCCAATCAGGAACAGTTTTTTGGTCAGGTTTTTTCCAGTGTGTGTATATATACTTGTCTGTTATCTGCATTAAACTAAATAAGAACATATGGATCATTCTGTGTGCTGTGTGATTCTTCCCTGATCAGAAAAGACCCCATGGGAATCGTAGTTCGTATGGAAAACCTCTCCAAGATTTAAGTGTTTGTTGGGGCATGATAAAAATATAACTATCTGAGTAAAGGAAAGGACGTTGTGAATAAATGTGTTGCGTTAAAGGTTAATTTTTAATAAAAATGAAGAAATGTGTGCTGCATTAATTGTGCATTAATAATATTAGTGCTGTTAAAATGAATTTGGGTTAACGTGTTATTAACACGATCATTTTGAAGGTTTTTTTCAGTATAAAGGACATTATATAAAGGTCAACCCAAGCAGATCACAACAGTTAAGTTTTTTCATGAGCCATTTATACTTTTGCATTTTCTTTGTAGAATCTGTACAAAACACACAATTTGACTTCATTTCAAAACAGCAGGAAAACTGTAATGCAGGGAAAATGCACAAGAATCTGTATGTGCTCTGTTATACTGCATGTATTATATGCTGTATAATAATGATGGTGTCTACAGCTGTGGCATCATATTGATGTTCTTAAGAGGATGATTGGGACTGAAGGCAGATGATTGGGTGTGAAACGCACGACCCGAAACTGTAAAGAGACAATCAATAACACTGTGCAGATCTATTATGTATTTTATTTCTTTATGTACAAAAATAATAAAATCTATTAAACATTATTTAATGTAATAATTTTTCTTGACTTTAGGTGAGAACAGAGAAAGCTGATCTGCTTCAGGC
The DNA here is from genome assembly GCF_946808225.1 of Silurus aristotelis. Classification (NCBI taxonomy): domain Eukaryota; kingdom Metazoa; phylum Chordata; class Actinopteri; order Siluriformes; family Siluridae; genus Silurus; species Silurus aristotelis. Next base: position 928,977 of record NC_139588.1, on the reverse strand, counting down.
ACTTGGGAACGGCTGGAGGAACGGCTTTGTGAGGTCTTTCTTCCACAATTCTAAAGCGTTCAGAGCGACTTTGGGGCTGCTGGGTGCCAGATCATGAGTGGCATAAACCACTGCGAGCTGCACCTCCCACGGCAAATCTGCACACAAAATCCATCATAAAATTAGGACTTGCTGAAGCACTTTCCTGTTGCTAGAGAACTAAAAATCAGAGAATAAAGATAAAGATTGATTAAGGACTTGTTTAATTGATCCTTTAGTGATACCTTTTTGTCCCCTGAACTCAGTTATGCTTTTCATCAGATCCTCCACTGATGCTGCCACGTTCTCCTTAAGACCATTTTGGCCAAGTCGCCCTGATTGAGATAAAGAACATGAGTGAAAAACAGAAGAATCCAGAAATAATGTGAGATGATGCTTTAAAACAGGATTCACAGGAAACTTACCAAGTAGCCTGAAAATTGCTGCTACAGAGACGTTTCTGAACTTTGTTTCCTCTGTTTGTGTTTGTTTCAGCAAAGTATTCAAGATGAGCCACACACTTTTTCTGATGAATAAAAAATTAGACATATTAAGTGTTTTTGTGGCAGTAATAGAATACCATCAATTGTAAGTTTATGCAACAAGAATAGAAAGTTTGCAGTATTTGGGACACACACACTGGGACACACACACACACTGTCTCATATGAGTCTCACATTTGCCGGTTTGCAATTTATCTAATGTTTAAAAATCTAGAAAGATGAGAATGAAACAAGTTGAAGCAGTTTCACATTCAGTACCGTATAACATGGGAGACCCTCCAAATCCAGCCCAGTTGTGCACAGAGAAGGTCCAGGCTGAATACGTAGTCCCAGGCAGCTGGACGGAGATCATCACCATACCAACTGCTCTTCTGGAATGTCAGACTTTTGTCTTTCAGATGAGCCTTCAGTGTGCTGGTGATGGCTCTGTAGGGGTCTCCAGGAGGCTCCTAGCAAAAAATACATCATTTATTTAAAACCCAGATCAATGAAACAATGTTTACAATAATATGATCATAACTGAAAGGTCACAAGCAATCACAAGTGCAGATGCTTGAAATACTGAGGTAGAGCTCTAACTGTGCATTCTGCTCTTTTTATAACCTCCATTTATTACTCTTATGTAAGGAGGAGTCCTAGAAAATGACCTCCAAATGACCCCAAGATTTTAAATACACATGCAAAATAGCACACAGCGTTACTGAAGGGTTTATGTATCAGACAGTAACAGGGGTAAATAATGATCTAGAATACTACATGAGTGTGTTATTTGAGGCACAAAGTTAGTTTGTTTATTCAGTAGTGAGCACAGTGTCACATGGTTCTATATCACTTCCTTTATTAGTATATTATGAAACAGATTTATTTGCTTGCATGTTTATTGCACTGATCTGATCATTTTTGTCATAAACAGCATCATTAACGCTGGAGTTAAGTGCAGTTTAAGGCATTCTTATTTATAAAGATAAGATTTTATTAATAAAAAAAGAAAGTGTCCTGTAACACTTTTAGCTTGAATTTTGAAGTAAGTAATTAAATACTTATTAATTTAATTCAACATGAATTTATAATGAATTTGCTCCATAGATCACATGGACATTGGAAATGAAAAGTAGATTAAGATTGCAGTAAAACACATGAAAAGTCCAGTTGAAAAATGATGTTTAATGACTGTTCTGATGACTGTTGTGATGAGAATCAGCTACTTACCGTATCCCAGTGCAGAAATTTGCTGAGCAAGTAATAAATCTTTCCGTATGCCTTCATTTTGCACACGATGTGAACGGCTCTGCATAAAGGGGCTGTTATGGGAAAAAACACTTGGCCATGCTGTCACCATGACCATTATCAGTTTTGGGGCTTCAGAAGAGTCTGCAAAGGAAACAAAACGATACCACAGATTTAAAATACACTGTATAGGAAGAAATACAAAACCAAAAACAGAACACAATTGGCTTCTTTATATCACTGTCCGGATCATTTTTAGTAAATATATAATGACATGTCAATATAATCTCACCTTCTTTAAGAAATCTGTAGGCGAGAGCATGTGCTTTATGAGAGTCTCCTCTTTTTTAACACAATCCCACATAAACCCTACAGAGAGACTGCAGGAGTTCATGTCCCATAGACTCTTTCTCCACCTTGATCTTCTCCAAAACCACTTTCAGAAACGTCTCTGCTAACGACTAAATGAGACGGAAGAAAAAGATCAACCAACATCCAACTAAATCAAACATGTATTCAAGTCATGCATGAAAAATAAATATTAGGGAGTTAAGACTTGACTGTAGATTAGGTTTAGAAAAACTACTAGAATTTGCATAAACCAAAACCTGGAGTAAAGTTTTTACATGACAAATCAAATCTACTGTTCAATTTCAGAACATCAGGAACAGTGAATTATGGATTGACTATTGAAAAAGAGAAAACTCAAATCCACAGATAAAGAATTGCATGTACACTAAATAAAATGCATGCGTGTGAATTGAATGCACACTAAATAAAACAGAAGATAATCACTGACCTCGTTTACACTAAACTTGGAAATGAGAGATTTTTCTTGATCTGTCAGAGAAGGAAGTTCACATTTCCCTTTAAGTAGTGCATCAATCCAGTTTGGAGATAAAACATCATCACAGGAATGCTGCAGTGTTTTTAATGCACTAGTGATGAGGGATTGTTTTGTGTGTTTGTGAGCTGCAGCATCAAGTCGAGGCTTTTTAGCAGCACTGGGTGGGGGCATGTTCTGATGCAGATCTCTTTGCTCTCAGGATGGTCTGGATTTGATTTCCTGGGAGAGGAGATTTGACAACTGACACACAAGCACACAGTTTTTCCAGACTCAAACTCCTGACTGTTATCACACATGTACCTACCAGACACATGTAGGTTGATTAGAATGTTTACATTGGTGATTTATGCTGAGATCAAATTGATTTGACAGAATTGTATCATGCAGTAATAATGTGCTTTTACTCTCTTACACACTGAAGGCAGAAGCTGGTTTTTAATACATAAAGCATTTAAAGCATTTCTGTGGAAAAGAAAGGAAAAGATTGAGATAGAACACTAGATTTTCCTGTGCAGTTTATCACATGTTGATTTTGTTTACAGAGATTTACATGGATCAAATGTGATCAAATCACATGACAGACAATTCTACAGTATAGATAATACATTGGGAATGTTATATTACAGGGAAATAATCAGCATAAATAAAGTAAAAACAGTAATAGAAACTTACTTGTTTATTGTATATAAAGTGTGTTTTTATTAAATATTTCGAAAAAGATCCACAAGCAGTCTTGATGTCGGTCACCAGAAAAAGAGATTTTGCTGCACCAATCAGGGATGCGGACGCAACCAGAGAGGCGGAGCTTCTAGTATCAACACGCCTTTGCTGTAAAAGTGATGGGAAGATCGGATCATTTTAGTGACTCGGTTCTTTGAATCTCATTAATAAAAATGAAATTAGAAAATAAAGAATCACTCTTAGAGACGAATCGTTCTTCTGAGTCACATTGAAGACTCGTTCAGAATCAAGGAATCGTTCATAACCGACTCATCACTACTCTGAATCATCAGTAATGAGCTCCGGGAGAAACTCCGTGTTCCAGGTGGAGGATGAAGACCCTCTGCCGGGATGGAGCGACTGTAAGACCCCTGTAACGGTGACTTTCTAGTCTTTATGGGGTTTATTCTCTTTGCAACACCGAGTCCCACACTTTGAGATCCATGAGCTAGGCTAACTAGCCGGCTAACTAATCTTAGCTTCAATAGGTTTCATCCGCAGGTTAAATATTCTACATTTAGTGAGTTATAAATAAATATAAATATATTCTGTAGAATAATGAAATTATCTTTGCATAAATTAAAAATACAAACATTGAAAACAAGCATTTGAAGGTAGTAAAGTGGCAGTAAATCACGTTTGAAAACAGATGAGAGAATGAAATAGAGAAACACAGCAAAATAACAGACTTAATGAAAAAGAAAGGAAAAATATGCGTTGGTGTATAAATGCTGTTATTTGCTGCTTTTAGATTTAGTGTTTGTTCTCAGCGTTTTAATTAAATCATCACGATGTCCAGTGCGACTCCCGAAGTTACAAACAAACAGTTTACACAATAACACTTCATTAAACTGCACCATTTTCACATGATGAATAACAGCATTCACTAACAACCAATTTCATTATCCATTATTATCCATTCCATTAGTTATTGCAGAATAAAAACCCATAAAGTTTGGAAACTCACTGTTCCAGCAGTCGTACAGTCGCTCTATTAAACATTTTTCTACTATTGAACATCAGGTAGCTGCTGAGTGTGTAAGTAGTAGTAGAATATAGTAGACCCTTTAGACCAGGGGGGTCCAAACGTTTATTTACTAAAGTCCTGTATTAGATCTGTTACATATGAATTGTGTGTGGACACGACGTCTCTCCTGAAGGTTGTCGGTTACAAGACGGAGACAAAAAGTTATGGACGGCAAACTTTTTTTAATGACCATAAAGTGTAATCTATTAATATAAAGTGTGGGTTTGGTCATATGAGGGGATTTCAGTCAGCATCAGGGGGTAATTTTGCTGGTGTCGGCATAAAGACTAACAGCAGTGTGTAAGAGCAGTGTCTCTGTTGTGTTACAGCTCCATCAACACTTTAATCTCGTAAGAAGCGCGAGACTGAGAGGAACCACCACATCCAGAGTCCACCCACATCCAGCTCAAGTTCCAGCTGTGGAGGAGAAACCAGCTGCAGCTCAAGTTCCAGCTGTGGAGGAGAAACCAGCACAAGTTTAATATTCAGTCAAAGCTTCTTCAGCATCTGTGAGTGACGTCCAGATCTACACACACACACACACACACACACACACACACACACACACACACACACACACACACACACAACAATACCTATATTAAGTACTGTATTTTTCGGACGCACAGAGAGCGGACGGCCGAGGTGTTTTAACTGTGCAGATCCGACTGAAAGTGAAAATTATCGCCACCGCAATGAAGCTTGAGGATTTTGGAGGTGGACCATCGTGGAGTTTATTAATGAGACGTAAAGACCTGTCCATAAGGTCACGGACGACTCTGTGTCAGCAGCTCCCTCCCGACTACGAGGAAAAGTTTCAAACTTCCGCAAATTCACTCGTGCAAAGATAGCGGAGCATTCCATCGTCCCGCACGACATCATTCATATGGATGAGGTTCCGCTTACATTTGATCTGCCGCTTAACTCAGACTGTGAACAGAAAAGGTGAATCATTCATCGTGCTAAAATCAACTGGCCACGAAAAAACACACTTTACCTGCGTACTGAGCTGTACGGCGTCGGGAGAAAAACTTTCACCGATGATCCTCTTTAAATGGATTACGATGCTAAAAGAAAAACTCCTGGAAGAAATTGCTGTCAAAGTAAACAAGAAAAGGATGGATAACGGAAAGACTAATGAAAGAACGGCTGACGCAGTGATACGGCAAGCGACCGGGAGGATTTTTTCACACGAACAAGGCATCGCTCGTTCTGGACAGCATGAGGGCTCACGTAACAGATTCTGTGAAAGAAGCCATCAAGAGGACAAACTCCATTCCAGCTGTGATTCCCGGGGGCATAACAAAGTATTCAGTGGGAGGTTTGGATGACAAGGGGGGAGAAATCCTTCACTAAAACGGGCCGAATGAGAAGAGCAACTTATGGACGAGTCTGCAAGTGGATCCTGACAGCGTGGAGCACGGTCAAAAAATCCACTATAATCAACGGGTTTCTAAAGTCTGCACTACTGTGTGTTGAAGAGGGCAGCACGAGCTCAGCGGGGAATTTGCCTACAGATGAACATGAACAGAGCGACAATGAAAACGATTCTGAGAGAACATCAGATGAAGCAATTCTGAGGCTGTTCAACTCCTACCCTGAAGGAGATGACTTCACTGGTTCCAGTTCACAGGAGGACCATTGACTTTACTGGTAGGCTCCTGTTTTGTTACAAGCCGTGTTACAGGCACTGTCTTTCGTTAAAGCCTGTGTTAAGTTGTTTAGTTTCAGTGTAGGCTTATAGACAGGTGCGGCTTATTTATGTTAAAAATATATATTTTTTTAAAAATTCAGTGGGTGTGGCTTATACATGGGTGCGCTTTATAGTCCAGAAATTACGGTAGTTGATGCTTTTGTTACTTCTAGATTAGACTACTGTAACGCTTTACTGTCTGGGTGTGTGAGTAAGTGCAGAAATAAGCTTCAGTTAGTTCAGAATGCAGCAGCAAGAGTTCTCACTAGATCTAGGAAATATGACCACATCACTCCTGTTTTTATCATCTACACTGCTCTCAATTACATCTCACACTGATTATAAAATATTACTACTGACGTATAAAGCACTTAACGGTATGATCCTCCACGCCTACTTAGATCAAAAGGTGCAGGTTATCTGTTGGTTCCTCAAATAATGAAGACTACAGCAGGGGGCAGATCTTTTTCTTATAAAGCCCCACAGTTATGGAACAACCTTCCAATCAGTGTTCAGGACTCAGACACAGTCTCAGTGTTCAAGTCGAGGTTGAAAACACATTTATTCAGTCGAGTCTTTAATCAGTAGATTTTTCTTAGGTAAAGGAGCAGATCTGGAGGGAACATGGATATAGAGTGTTTGGTGAACTGGGATATTTGTATGCTGTCGTCCCCTCACATTCACACATTCACTCGGGTTTGTTGACGGTGGTGTGGTGGGTCGTCTCTTATCCCAGAGATCCCTCATGTCTGTGTTACCTTCTGCTTCTCCCTTGTAGTTATGCTGCCATAGCGAGTCTTGCCGGAGTCCAAACTGCACAGTGACAAAAACTTTCATACAACAATAAGGACACTTAATAATCCATATCCTTCTCTTCCTGTCACCCTCTCTCTCTCTCTCTCTCTCTCTCTCTCTCTCTCTCTCTCTCTCTCTCTCTCTCTCTCTCTCTCACTTTCTCTCACTTTCTCTCACTTTCTCTCTCTCTCTCTCTCTCTCTCTCTCTCTCTCTCTCTCTCTCTCTCTCTCTCTTTCTCTCTCTCTCTCTCTTTAATAACAGAAACAAAACACACACTATATTTAAACATGTAATTTGTATTAACTATTACAATAAAGATAGATCTATTTTTGTACTTTATTATATGTATAACATGTGCTCACATGCTGAATCTAAACCTGCCCAGAGCTTTGCAGATATTTTGCTCTCCACTGCTGCTATTTCCTGTTCTTAATGAATTATTGAGGAAGTTGTGTATTAAGTGATTGATCTGTCGTTTGGCCTTTAGTTTTTCCTTCCATTTATTTCTCTCAGATTCCAAAGTTTCCTCCAGCAGAGCAACACGTTCCTCCAGTCGCTCTCTGTCTCTCATCAAATGATCTCTCTCATCCTTTGCAGTCTTCTTCTCTTCTTCACAGTGAATCAGGGAATCCTGGAGATCCCTGGTGGTTTGGAGCTGTGAGGTGATCATCTCCTCAATGTCTAGTTTGGTCTTCTTTTTTTCTTGCCTGAATTTATATTGCTCAAATTTTAAAGTTTCCTCCAGCTGAGCAACATGTTCCTCCAGTCGCTCTCGGTCTCCCATTAAATTATTTCTCTCATGCTTTGCAATCTTCTTCTCTTCTTCACAGTAAATCAGGGAATTCTGGAGATCCCTAGTGGTTTGGAGCTTTGAGGTGATCATCTCCTCCATGTCTAGTTTGGCCTTCTCTTTTTCTTTCTCAAATTTATTTTGTACAAATTCCAAAGTGGCCTCCAGCTGAGCAACACGTTCCTGCAGTTGTTTTTGTTCTCTTGCCCAGCTTTCTCTCTCACTTTCTACAATTTTCTCTTGTTCCTCATGGAGTTTCAGTGAAGACAGAAGCTTAGTGATGTTCTGGAGGTATGTGGCGCTTCTCTCATTTATCTCTTGTTCCCGGTCCTTTTGCTCAGAGGCCAAAGTAGCCTCCAGCTCTTGTACCATCTGTACCAGAATGTCTTTCTCTTCTGTCTCTGGTGTTCTCTTCTCCTTTATCAGATTAAGAAATGAATCCAACTCTGCTGCTACTTTCTCTATGTGTTTCAGTGCCTCCTTCTTTTCAGCAGCCTGTTTAGATTTCTTTTTTCTTATGCTTTGAAAAATCTCTTCCACTTCCATTCTTAACTTTATGTCTCGTTACTCACAGTAACTGATCAGAGAAATGAGAAATACTGACTGTTCTGACTTATACAGACTTGTCCTACTGTGACGTCACACAGTGAAGCCCCGCCCTTATTTTGCGACGTCACATCTGTGCTTTCCTGCGCATGTGCTGAATGTTGCAGAATCATAAATGACCAGTAGGAGGCAGTGTGATGTGTATTAGAGCTCACTGTCACAGCAGGAAATTAGAAGTAGTGGAGCTCTAATGACGTCATTAATAGCAAGGACAAGACACACAGCAGTTTGGGATTCTTTTATTGACTTTATTGATTAATTGATTTGGAGTATGATTGTGTTTCTGATCAAAGTAAGTTCATGTGTATGGAGTAAAAACAACCTGTACATTTCTCACTTCCAGACAGTATTATGAGATGTTCATCTGCTGGAAGTTCATGTTTAATGCTGCATGTTTTATAGGATTTATGAGCTGGAAGAAATGTTTCTATATTGGTTTTGTTTTAAACGACTGGTGCATTTTTAGCTTCTTTTTCCCCTCAACTGAAAGGAGGCAGAAGTTGGAAAACATTTTAATTGTGATTATTATAAAACCTGTATGTGAGTATTTTAGGCAAAATGCTGTTTATTGTATTTATTGTAAAACTTTATGCTTCAGATGAGTTTTATAAAAAACATTTTTAATTATTAAAAAATAAAACGTCATTCTGAGTGAAACCAATTGTTTATTAAATGCATTATTCACTAAATAAACATCAATAAAACTGGATGATTTGTTTTTATTGAATGTAAAAATATTAATTTGAGGATAATTGAACTTAATGAATGGAATAGTTTTGGATTAAATGAAGACTTTACTGAACTAAACAGCACTGAATTCTCCTTTAAATCAACTTCAGTTTACTGAATTAAATACTGTTACTTATATGAAAATAAACCCGGTTTCTTGAACCCTGTTCGGTTTCAGCCCCACTTTTGGGCCCCACAGCTGAAAATGACCTTCCTGACTTTCAATGGTAAAAGTTCCTGACAACAGTGTGCTACATACACAATTTACATCTCTTTTAAAAAAACACACTTTGGGCTTTACATCATCCAAAGATGCTGAAATTCCTTAATGAAAAAATGTGTACGTCATAAAACATTTATATATAAATACATGAATTCGGTCCTGAAGCAATCCAGAATAGTGACGGGTTAAAAGTCACATGTGTAATGAGTTTATATTTCAGCTTTGAAGAAAATACAATAAAAAGGAGATTCCTATAAACATTATTCTGAGACTGTGTGTAGTCCTTTTCTCCCTCCGTCTGTTTGAGGAAAAGCAGCCTGATAACCAAATGTACTGGGAATAATAACATTCACACAATAAGCATAAGACTGGTATTTGAACATTAGAAAAACAGTAGAAGAAGAAAGTCATGAAAATAAAAGTAGCACAATGCTTCCTTCAGTGCCTCTGTGAATGATGGAGCACATCTGGACCTTCCTTTTATCCTTCCATTCTACAAACAGCACATCCTCTTCTCTCAGCCAGTGATGAGGCCTCGAGGAGCTTTTTTCAGAAGCTTGTTGGTGATGGTTTGAGGGTTTGTGGACTGAAATTTCCCACATGCTCAGATGTTCTTTTTTAGGAGATCTCTAAACAGTGCTGGACTTGTGTAGAAGTCATCAACGAACAGTTTGTAGCCCGTTCCCAACATCTTCTCATCAACAAGTGCCATGACAGATGGGCTACAGACTGGCTGGGGTGTAAAATCCTTATTCCACCTCTCTTCAGGTGTGTTGGGGGATACAACCAGTGAAGACTGGGATTTTCTGTCTCTCACTCTTACTGGTAGAGCTGAAACAGGTGCTGAGTTTGGAGACTGCTTAAACCTCTTTTCTGGTTGATGGCTGGTGTGTGGAACCCACTTCTCCTCAGAAGATTCAACTAAATGTCTGTTGGAGCTGCTATCATGGGCCCTCAACTGCTCAGTTGTATGAATGAGGCCTTTTAATACATTTAATACTAACTTCATGCAGGTTCTCACCATAAAGACTGGATTTTATTTTATTAAATCTGTACTCGTTATTTCTACATTATTTATTACATTAATTTTAATCAGCTTCATTTAACTTCTGTTTCATTTATTTATATCACAAAAATGCATCTCAAAAATTATACATGCAAAACAGTAAACAGTTTAAGTTTAAGACAGTTTAATATTATTAAGAAAAATATGTTGCTTTGTAAAAGATCAACATCACATATAACTAGACAACAAAACCCCATTAATAATATTTGTACAGAATTAAGTAAAAAGAAAGTCGTGACAGGGCCACTAGAGGGCAGTGTGAGATTTCATATATGTGTAAATCTGCATATAATAAAAATAAAGATTATTATTATAAAATCATAAATATGTTTAAATGTAGACCTTTAGGTACTGAAGCACCTCAGTGCAATAAAGTATTACATTCTAAAGTACAGCAAACACGACATGGGAGTCAATTACTTGTAGCATTTTCTTGAACTTGGTTTGCAGGAGAAAATCTGGTTTTGTTGAAATAACAGGTTAACAGATGATAACTGGATAAATAACTAATGAATAAATGCTTCATCCTGCTCATTAACATGCAAACTGATGATGAGTTCCATTACCTGCTGTATGAACCTGAACAGAATCCACATTGTATTTCTAGTTGGAGATGCTGAGATTCTCTTTTTATTGAAATCTTTTGATTAAAACAGCAGGATGAGTTACTAAAGTTGAGCTTTTTCTCTCACTGAGACGTGAATTCTGTAGAACTGCTACTGCAATTTTTACATGAGATGCAATAAAATTGTCCACCTACAGAACCTACAGAAACCCAGCATGACTTCCTGTAACTCAGCGTAACTTCCACGGAGGAGTCTCCCCCGTGTGGGTGGAGGAGGAACTGCTACAGTTTAGAGCCTGATTTAAGGTCAGAGCAAGTTGAGGTGTAACATGTCAATGGTACATTTAATAAATTTAGTACCACCTTCATGCAGGTTCTCAGCATAAATAGTGAATGAACCACATCTGACTCGAAAAGACCGATGTCCAAATACTTTTGACCCCACAGTGTGTATCAGTTGAAAAGCAGCAGCTTCGGATCAGTCGCTTTTCCACACTGAGGTTAAGGCCACATCTTGAAAATACACGGTTAAGCAGCCGCACTTTGTGTTGCGCGTCTAATCGTACACGTACGGTACGGGTGCTGGGAGCGGTCAAAATACATGTAAAAACGCTTCAGAACGGCGTTTCCGTTAAGAAATAGAAAAAAACAGTGCATTTTATTCACCATATTCACGCATTTAAAAATCTTTTTTAGGTTTGCTCAATCTTTCAAATCATTTTTATTTAGAGTCTCCCTGTTTATTATATTCTTATTTAAAATTTCAATTCATTTTACTGTGGAGTTTTGGAGAAAAGTAAAGGCAAAATCACTCTAAGCATCAGTGCATCTTCAATCATGTCACATATTCAAACATTTACTGGACTTTGGTTTGACAAGTAGTTCTGGAAATCTAACCAGATTTTTTTATGAAATCAACACAACTGCAAAATTCAAACTCTCAGCATTTATTTTTTAAACAGATACACTGCATCCAAAAACACAGACATGAAGAAACCTCTTACAAAGCTATAAAAACACTCGACAAGAAAAACCTTCACATACACAGCTCACACAAACAGGGGCAAACTTCTGTATGAACAGACCCACATCCTCCAGCCAAAATAGTACAAATAACTCTCCTTGTCATCAGATATATTCATTGCAAGAACAAGCGTACATGAATAATTCACAATAAGCCGTGTTAAACTTTACATTCAACTGTTCAAAAACTGTCTTCAATTCCCAATCATAGTAAAAAACAAGGAAAGAGGAAGCAGTACAAGCGAACAAGAAAACAGTCAGTTTGAACAGATTTCAAGAATCCCAATTTCCCACTTAAAACAATGAGATCTAAAAACAACAATGCTCTTACACTTTAAAACAGTACAACCATTAAACAGTAGCAAAATGGAAAAAAGCTTTTGTTTGTTTTCTGTCTTATCGCAGCAACTTGGTATTCAAAGAGTCTGATCCAACTCCAATAAACAGCTGCTGTATCACTTCAAAAGGGAATTTTAGTTCCTTTGTGTAGTGAAGATGTAATGCATACACCAGACCCATCAGGTTCAGAAAAGCATTAGGAATGTCAGTCAGGTGACGCATTACCACTTCTTCCTCAATCACCAGGGCAACGTCATTGTAGAATGCTGGGAGAGGTTCCATCACATTTTCCACCACCACAAGAATTCCAATCACCACACCCTGGATCACATCCTCTTCACGGTCACTGGGCTTTATAGAATGTAAACAAAACAAGGTATTATTACTTAAAAGCAATTACACAAATATAGTCCCAGTCCCCTGCAAATTGAGAGATCTAATGTTTCATTTTCCCTGGTTTTGCCTTCCATGTATTAGCTTACCTCGCATATCTTCATGAATTTTGAAGGAGTCTCTCGCATGTACCATGGCAGATGCAGCAATGCTGCTGTCCTCATCTTTTGCTTTGTTGTCTGTAAAATATAATAGTTAAAGTACAAGCTTTATTCTTTCAATCCTTTGTTTTTCTTTATCATTTCTCCCCCTCCCTCATTCTTTGATGCTTTTGAAAAAATGTAAACTTTTTTTAAATTTGCATATTTACACTTGTATACTTTTATTGTAAATAAATTGACAATGATGTGTGCAACAACAAATTTTTTTTTTAACCAAAATAAGATTTCATAGTGGATGTAACACGCTCATGCCACTTAATTCAGGGGTGTCTAATCCTGCTGGATAGGTTACCAAAGATATTATCATTTACTCATCAACATGCCACTCCAAACATTCATTCAATAAAATGAAAACGAATAGTGGCTAGGCTGTTCAGCTCTAAAAAGCAAAGAATTCTGTTAAAGTAGTGGATCACTCATGTTACCATTTTTAAACATTTTTTTTAAAGATAACTTTGTGTAATAAACCGATCATATCAGTTTTTATGTTACCATGACATAATACATCAAACCTCAGTTGTTCTTGTGTCACAACATTTGATCAAAAGAACCAATGAGGTTTGATATTAATCTAGTAGCGAATACAAACTTTATTCTAAACAAAGACTGAACTTTTTATGTTTTCATCATACAAAGAGAATGTATTTTAAAATGTTTACTAAATGTGCATACACAATCTTTATAGATGCATGGGAGTGGACAGTGACTTGCCTGATGGCAGTGTCTCAGCTTGTAATGTGTGATTAGGGCACGCTGGTTGGATGAGGAAAATCTACAAATCTTGCAACACCACCTCATTGATATGGAGTTGTGCTTCCACTCTACTTGCACTGTACTGATCCTGCAAATAAAAAAAACAATAAACTCCATCAAAGTACACATACACGTTAAACACAGAAATATTCACTGAACATCTTACTTACCAAATACAATGAGGATAAAAGTATAAACTTCTATGACTGGGTGATACATTCAATATTATAGTGATGATATTGCTGGCATTATGAAATTAAGCGACGCTGTAAATAAAGCTTTTATTAGCTGAAAATGTTACTACAGTTCATGATTCTTCAGGGCTTCATAGATAACACAAATGACAAAAGTTTAATGATGTGATTATTAAACTACAAAAAGTTGTGATGTTACATTAATGCAAGATCAACACGCAAGTTAGCTATACAGAAGACACCGTTTGCACGTGCTCAGGTGTATGTCTGTTTCTTAAACGATTAGTCGTTAATTTTTAAATACATTTTTTTACAAATTATTGACTGAGCGTTTAAGAAACATAAGTCAATCAAGCATTTTGATCAATCAAGCACGAATCATCACGTCCAGAGTCATCACTGTTACACAATCAGTCATTTTCCGTGAACCGGTTCTTTCGGACAGTTCGTTTTAATGAACCGATTAAAAACCCCATGAAAATACAATTAAAGACATTTAAATAAACAAATGTGTAATCATAGTGTTCTGATGGGCAAACAGATTTTTTTCTTATAGTCTTATAAATAAGAGCTATAAGAGCGCTAACGAAACAAGTCTTAATTAACATTAATGAAAATATGCTTACTCTACATTATTTGCAGTGAATAAAGTTCATCTGTAATCGCGAGCTCCTTCATCTTTTCTGGCATGATCAGCAACTTCAAGTGCAGAAAATGGCGGATGGTGCCTCTGTCTCAACTTCGTTAAAATAGTACGGTTTAATGACGTAGAGTTTCTGGCACATGCACATTACAGAGAAAATTGATAGAACTTATGTTTTATTGTTATATGAACTTGTTATTTAAAGTTTTCCATTTCCCATCAAGTCGAGGTTGTTAGAACTCATCCAGTTGTGTAGTGAAGAACTGCAAGTTGACAGGACATGATTTTACTTGTTCACCTGACTAAAACTCTTAATCATTTTTACAGTGTATTACTTTCCTCTGACCTCTGGTATAACTGTTATTAATTTACTCTGATCTCTGGTATAACTGCTATTAATTTACTCTGACCTCTGGTATAACTGCTATTATTAATTTACTCTGGCCTCTGGTATAACTGTTATTAATAATTTACTCTGATATCTGGTATACCCCTGGTGGTCTAGTGGTTCAGATGCAGCGCTCATACCGCTGCGACCCAGGTTCGATCCCCGGTCAGGGAACCAACCCCAGCCACTTTCAGTGCCGGTCCCAAGCCCGGATAAATTAGGAAGGGTTGCGTTAGGAAGGGCATCCAGCGTAAAACGTGCGCCAAATCAAAAACGTGCGGAGGATCCGCTGTGGCGACCCCTAACAGGAGACGCCGAAAGAAATTTGACCCTGATATCTGGTATACCTGCTATTTACTTTGAGCTCTGGTATAACTGCTATTAATTTACTCTGACCTCTGGTGTAACTGTTATTAATTTACACTGAGCTCTGGTATAACTGTTATTAATTTACTCTGACCTCTGGTATAACTGTTATTAATTTACTCTGATATTAATTTAATCTGATCTCTGGTATAACTGCTATTAATTTACTCTGATATTAATGTAATCTGACTTTTGGTTTAACTGCTATTAATTTACTCTGATCTCTGGTATAACTGCTATTCATTTAATCTGACCTCTGGTACAACTGTTATTAATTTACTCTGACCTCTGGTACAACTGCTATTATTAATTTACTCTGATCTCTGGTATAACTGCTATTATTAATTTACTCTGATCTCTGGTATACCTGCTATTAATAATTTACTCTGACCTCTGGTATAACTGCTATTAATTTACTCTGACCTCTGGTATAACTGTTATTAATTTACTCTGACCTCTGGTATAACTGCTATTAATTTACTCTGACCTCTGGTATAACTGCTATTATTAATTTACTCTGACCTCTGGTATAACTGCTATTATTAATTTACTCTGATCTCTGGTATAACTGCTATTAATAATTTACTCTGACCTCTGGTATAACTGCTATTAATTTACTCTGACCTCTGGTATAACTGTTATTAATTTACTCTGATCTCTGGTATAACTGTTATTATTAATTTACACTGATCTCTGGTATAACAGCTATTATTAATTTACACTGATCTCTGGTATAACTGTTATTAATTTACACTGACCTCTGGTATAACTGCTATTATTAATTTACTCTGATCTCTGGTATAACTGTTATTAATTTACTCTGACCTCTGGTATAACTGCTATTATTAATTTACTCTGATCTCTGGTATAACTGTTATTAATTTACTCTGATCTCTGGTAAAACTGTTATTAATTTACTCTGACCTCTGGTATAACAGCTATTATTAATTTACTCTGATCTCTGGTATAACTGCTATTAATTTACTCTGAGCTCTGGTATAACTGCTGATAATTTACTCTGACCTCTGGTATACCTGCTATTTGCTCTGACCTCTGGTATAACTGTTATTAATTTACTCTGACCTCTGGTATAACTGCTATTAATTTACTCTGACCTCTGGTATAACTGCTGATAATTTACTCTGACCTCTGGTATAACTGCTATTATTAATTTACTCTGACCTCTGGTATAACTGCTATTATTAATTTACTCTGACCTCTGGTATAACTGCTATTATTAATTTACTCTGGCCTCTGGTATAACTGCTATTAATTTACTCTGACCTCTGGTATAACTGCTATTAATTTACTCTGAGCTCTGGTATAACTGCTGATAATTTACTCTGACCTCTGGTATACCTGCTATTTGCTCTGA
Source organism: Silurus aristotelis (assembly GCF_946808225.1). Taxonomy (NCBI): domain Eukaryota; kingdom Metazoa; phylum Chordata; class Actinopteri; order Siluriformes; family Siluridae; genus Silurus; species Silurus aristotelis. The sequence goes on along the minus strand of NC_139588.1, from coordinate 912,532 downwards.
TCTCTGGTATAACTGTTATTAATTTACTCTGATCTTTGGTATAACTGCTATTATTAATTTACTCTGACCTCTGGTATAACTGCTATTATTAATTTACTCTGTTCTCTGGTATAACTGGTATTAATTTTCTCTGACCTCTGGTATAACTGTTATTAATTTATTTTGACCTCTGGTATAACTGTTATTAATTTATTCTGACCTTTGGTATAACTGCTATTATTAATTTACTCTGACCTCTGGTATAACTGCTATTAATTTACTCTGACCTCTGGTATAACTGCTATTATTAATTTACTCTGTTCTCTGGTATAACTGGTATTAATTTGCTCTGACCTCTGGTATAACTGTTATTAATTTATTTTGACCTCTGGTATAACTGTTATTAATTTATTCTGACCTTTGGTATAACTGCTATTATTAATTTACTCTGACCTCTGGTATAGCTGCTATTAATTTACTCTGACCTCTCGTATAACTGCTATTATTAATTTACTCTGACCTCTGGTATAACTGTTATTAATTTACTCTGACCTCTGGTATAACTGCTATTATTAATTTACTTTGTTCTCTGGTATAACTGGTATTAATTTTCTCTGACCTCTGGTACAACTGTTATTAATTTACTCTGACCTCTGGTATAACTGTTATTAATAATTTACTCTGACCTCTGGTATAACTGCTATTTACTCTGACCTCTGGTATAACTGCTATTTACTCTGAACTGTTATTATTAATTTAATCTGTTCTCTGGTATAACTGGTATTAATTTTCTCTGACCTCTGGTATAACTGCTATTTGCTCTGACCTCTGGTATAACTGTTATTAATTTATTTTGACCTCTGGTATAACTGTTATTAATTTATTCTGACCTTTGGTATAACTGCTATTATTAATTTACTCTGACCTCTGGTATAGCTGCTATTAATTTACTCTGCTAATAATTTACTCTGGTCTCTGGTATAACTGCTATTAATTTAATTTGATCACTGGTATAACTGCTATTAATTTACTCTGACCTCTTGTATAACTGCTATTAATAATTTACTCTGATCTCTGGTATAACTGCTATTAATTTACTCTGACCTCTGGTATAACTGTTATTAATAATTTACTCTGATCTCTGGTATAACTGCTATTAATAATTTACTCTGATCTCTGGTATAACTGCTATTAATAATTTACTCTGATCTCTGGTATAACTGCTATTAATTTACTCTGACCTCTTGTGTAACTGTTATTAATTTACACTGAGCTCTGGTATAACTGCTATTAATTTACTCTGATCTCTGGTATAACTGTTATTAATTTACTCTGATCTCTGGTACAACTGTTATTAATTTAAACTGATCTCTGGTATAACTGCTATTATTAATTTACTCTGATCTCTGCTATAACTGCTATTATTAATTTACTCTGACCTCTGAAATAACTGCTATTATTAATTTACTCTGACCTCTGGTATAACTGCTTTTAATTTACTCTGACCTCTGGTATAACTGCTATTAATTTACTCTGACCTCTGGTATAACTGCCATAACTTTAACTTTACCCTGACCTCTGGTATAACTGCTATTAATTTACTTTGACCTCTGGTATAACTGTTATTAATTTACGCTGACCTCTGGTATAACTGCTATTAATTTACTCTGATCTCTGGTATAACTGCTATTATTAATTTACTCTGACCTCTGGTATAACTGCTATTAATTTACTCTGATCTCTGGTTTAACTGCTATTAATTTACTCTGACATCTGGTATAACTGTTATTAATAATTTTCTCTGACCTCTGGTATAACTGCTATTAATTTACTCTGATCTCTGGTATAACTGCTATTAATTTACTCTGATCTCTGGTATAACTGCTATTAATTTACTCTGACCTCTGGTATAACTGCCATAACTTTAACTTTACCCTGACCTCTGGTATAACTGCTATTAATTTACTCTGATCTCTGGTATAACTGTTATTAATTCACTCTGACCTCTGGTATAACTGGTATAAATTTACTCTGACCTCTGGTATAACTGTTATTAATTTACTCTGCTATTAATTTACTCTGGTCTCTGGTATAACTGCTATTCATTTAATTTGATCACTGGTATAACTGTTATTAATTTACTCTGACCTCTGGTACAACTGCTATTAATTTACTCTGACCTTTGGTACAACTGTAATTAATTTACTCTGACCTCTGGTATAACTGCTATTAATTTACTCTGACCTCTTGTGTAACTGTTATTAATTTACACTGATCTCTGGTATAACTGCTATTAATTTACTCTGATCTCTGGTATAACTGCTATTAATTTACTCTGATCTCTGGTATAACTGTTATTAATTTACTCTGATCTCTGGTACAACTGTATTAATTTACACTGATCTCTGCTATAACTGCTATTATTAATTTACTCTGACCTCTGGAAAAACTGCTATTATTAATTTACTCTGACCTCTGGTATAACTGCTATTAATTTACTCTGACCTCGGGTATAACTGCTATTAATTTACTCTGACCTCTGGTATAACTGCCATAACTTTAACTTTACCCTGACCTCTGGTATAACTGCTATTAATTTACTTTGACCTCTCGTATAACTGTTATTAATTTACTCTGATCTCTGGTATAACTGCTATTACTAATTTACTCTGACCTCTGGTATAACTGCCATTAATTTACTCTGACCTCTGGTATAACTGCTATTAATTTACTCTGACCTCTGGTATAACTGTTATTAATAATTTACTCTGATCTCTGGTATAACTGCTATTAATTTACTCTGATCTCTGGTATAACTGCAATAAATTTACTCTAACCTCTGGTATAACTGCCATAACTTTAACTTTACCCTGACCTCTGGTATAACTGCTATTAATTTACTCTGACCTCTGGTATAACTGTTATTAATTTACGCTGACCTCTGGTATAACTGCTATTAATTTACTCTGATCTCTGTTATAACTGCTATTATTAATTTACTCTGACCTCTGGTATAACTGCCATTAATTTACTCTGACCTCTGGTATAACTGCTATTACTTTACTCTGACCTCTGGTATAACTGCTATTAATTTACTCTGATCCCTGGTATAACTTCTATTAATTTACTCTGATCTCTGGTATAACTGCTATTAATTTACTCTGATCTCTGGTACAACTGTTATTAATTTACACTGATCTCTGATATAACTGCTTTTATTAATTTACTGTGATCTCTGCTATAACTGCTATTATTAATTTACTCTGACCTCTGGAATAACTACTATTATTAATTTACTCTGACCTCTGGTATAACTGCCATAACTTTAACTTTACCCTGACCTCTGGTATAACTGCTATTAATTTACTCTGACCTCTGGTATAACTGCTATTAATTTACTCTGACCTCTGGTATAACTGCCATAACTTTAACTTTACCCTGACCTCTGGTATAACTGCTATTAATTTACTCTGACCTCTGGTATAACTGTTATTAATTTACTCTGACCTCTGGTATAACCGCTATTAATTTACTCTGATCTCTGGTATAACTGCTATTATTAATTTACTCTGACTTTTGGTATAACTGCCATTAATTTACTCTGACCTCTGGTATAACTGCTATTACTTTACTCTGACCTCTGGTATAACTGCTATTACTTTACTCTGATCTCTGGTATAACTGCTTTTATTAATTTACTCTGACCTCTGGTATAACTGCTATTAATTTACTCTGATCTCTGGTATAACTGCTATTAATTTACTCTGACCTCTGGTATAACTGTTATTAATTTACGCTGACCTCTGGTATAACTGCTATTAATTTACTCTGATCTCTGGTATAACTGCTATTATTAATTTACTCTGACCTCTGGTATAACTGCTATTACTTTACTCTGACCTCTGGTATAACTGCTATTAATTTACTCTGATCTCTGGTATAACTGCTATTAATTTACTCTGACCTCTGGTATAACTGTTATTAATAATTTTCTCTGACCTCTGGTATAACTGCTATTAATTTACTCTGATCTCTGGTATAACTGCTATTAATTTACTCTGATCTCTGGTATGACTGCTATTAATTTACTCTGACCTCTGGTATAACTGCCATAACTTTAACTTTACCCTGACCTCTGGTATAACTGCTATTAATTTACTCTGATCTCTGGTATAACTGCTATTAATTTACTCTGACCTCTGGTATAACTGCCATAACTTTAACTTTACCCTGACCTCTGGTATAACTGTTATTAATTCACTCTGACCTCTGGTATAACTGGTATTAATTTACTCTGACCTCTGGTATAACTGTTATTAATTTACTCTGCTATTAATTTACTCTGGTCTCTGGTATAACTGCTATTAATTTAATTTGATCACTGGTATAACTGTTATTAATTTACTCTGACCTCTGGTACAACTGCTATTAATTTACTCTGACCTTTGGTACAACTGTTATTAATTTACTCTGACCTCTGGTATAACTGCTATTAATTTACTCTGATCTCTGGTATAACTGCTATTAATTTACTCTGATCTCTGGTATAACTGTTATTAATTTACTCTGATCTCTGGTACAACTGTTATTAATTTACACTGATCTCTGCTATAACTGCTATTATTAATTTACTCTGACCTCTGGAAAAACTGCTATTATTAATTTACTCTGACCTCTGGTATAACTGCTATTAATTTACTCTGACCTCGGGTATAACTGCTATTAATTTACTCTGACCTCTGGTATAACTGCCATAACTTTAACTTTACCCTGACCTCTGGTATAACTGCTATTAATTTACTTTGACCTCTCGTATAACTGTTATTAATTTACTCTGATCTCTGGTATAACTGCTATTATTAATTTACTCTGACCTCTGGTATAACTGCCATTAATTTACTCTGACCTCTGGTATAACTGCTATTAATTTACTCTGACCTCTGGTATAACTGTTATTAATAATTTACTCTGATCTCTGGTATAACTGCTATTAATTTACTCTGATCTCTGGTATAACTGCTATTAATTTACTCTGATCTCTGGTATAACTGCTATAAATTTACTCTAACCTCTGGTATAACTGCCATAACTTTAACTTTACCCTGACCTCTGGTATAACTGCTATTAATTTACTCTGACCTCTGGTATAACTGTTATTAATTTACGCTGACCTCTGGTATAACTGCTATTAATTTACTCTGATCTCTGTTATAACTGCTATTATTAATTTACTCTGACCTCTGGTATAACTGCCATTAATTTACTCTGACCTCTGGTATAACTGCTATTACTTTACTCTGACCTCTGGTATAACTGCTATTAATTTACTCTGATCCCTGGTATAACTTCTATTAATTTACTCTGATCTCTGGTATAACTGCTATTAATTTACTCTGATCTCTGGTACAACTGTTATTAATTTACACTGATCTCTGATATAACTGCTTTTATTAATTTACTGTGATCTCTGCTATAACTGCTATTATTAATTTACTCTGACCTCTGGAATAACTACTATTATTAATTTACTCTGACCTCTGGTATAACTGCTATTAATTTACTCTGACCTCTGGTATAACTGCCATAACTTTAACTTTACCCTGACCTCTGGTATAACTGCTATCAATTTACTCTGACCTCTGGTATAACTGTTATTAATTTACTCTGATCTCTGGTATAACTGCTATTATTAATTTACTCTGACTTTTGGTATAACTGCCATTAATTTACTCTGACCTCTGGTATAACTGCTATTACTTTACTCTGATCTCTGGTATAACTGCTTTTATTAATTTACTCTGACCTCTGGTATAACTGCTATTAATTTACTCTGATCTCTGGTATAACTGCTATTAATTTACTCTGACCTCTGGTATAACTGTTATTAATTTACGCTGACCTCTGGTATAACTGCTATTAATTTACTCTGATCTCTGGTATAACTGCTATTATTAATTTACTCTGACCTCTGGTATAACTGCCATTAATTTACTCTGACCTCTGGTATAACTGCTATTACTTTACTCTGACCTCTGGTATAACTGTTATTAATAATTTACTCTGACCTCTGGTATAACTGCTATTAATTTACTCTGATCTCTGGTATAACTGCTATTAATTTACTCTGATCTTTGGTATAACTGCTATTAATTTACTCTGACCTGTGGTATAACTGTTATTAATAATTTACTCTGACCTCTGGTATAACTGCTATTAATTTACTCTGATCTCTGGTATAACTGCTATTAATTTACTCTGATCTCTGGTATAATTGCTATAAATTTACTCTAACCTCTGGTATAACTGCCATAACTTTAACTTTACCCTGACCTCTGGTATAACTGCTATTAATTTACTCTGACCTCTGGTATAACTGTTATTAATTTACTCTGACCTCTGGTATAACTGCCATTAATTTACTCTGACCTCTGGTATAACTGCTATTACTTTACTCTGACCTCTGTTATAACTGTTATTAATTTACTCTGACTGCTGGTATAACTGCTATTACTTTACTCTGACCTCTGGTATAATTGCTATTAATTAACTCTGACCTCTGGTATAAATGTTATTAATTTACACTGAGCTCTGGAATAACTGCCATAACTTTAACTTTACCCTGACCTCTGGTATAACTGCTATTAATTTACTCTGACCTCTGGTATAACTGTTATTAATTTACGCTGACCTCTGGTATAACTGCTATTAATTTACTCTGATCTCTGGTATAACTGCTATTATTAATTTACTCTGACCTCTGGTATAACTGCTAATAATTTACTCTGACCTCTGGTATAACTGCTATTACTTTACTCTGACCTCTGGTATAACTGTTATTAATTTACTCTGACCTCTGGTATAACTGCTATTACTTTGCTCTGACCTCTGGTATAACTGCTATTATTAATTTACTCTGACCTCTGGTATAACTGCTAATAATTTACTCTGACCTCTGGTATAACTGCTATTACTTTACTCTGACCTCTGGTATAACTGTTATTAATTTACTCTGACCTCTGGTATAACTGCTATTACTTTACTCTGACCTCTGGTATAACTGCTATTAATAATTTACTCTGACCTCTGGTATAACTGCTATTAATTTACTCTGACCTCTGGTATAACTGCTATTATTAATTTACTCTGACCTCTGGTATAACTGCCATTAATTTACTCAGACCTCTAGTATAACTGTTATTAATTTACCCTGACCTCTGGTATAACTGCTATTAATTTACTCTGACCTCTGGTATAACTGCTATTATTAATTTAATCTGACCTCTGGTACAACTGCTATTAATTTACTCTGCTATTAATTTACTCTGACCTCTGGTATAATTGCTATTAATTAACTCTGATCTCTGGTATAACTGTTATTAATTTACTCTGACCTCTGGTATAACTGTTTTTAATTTACACTGAGCTCTGGTATAACTGCTATTATTAATTTACTCTGATTTCTGGTATAACTGCTATTATTAATTTACTCTGACCTCTGGTATAACTGCTATTAATTTACGCTGACCTCTGGTATAACTGCTATTTATAATTTACACTGACCTCTGGTATAACTGCTATTATCAATTTACTCTGACCTCTGGTATAACTGCTATTTATAATTTACACTGACCTCTGGTATAACTGCTATTATTAATTTACTCTGACCTCTGGTATAACTGCTATTAATTTACTCTGACCTCTGGTATAACTGCTATTATTAATTTACTCTGACCTCTGGTATAACTGCTATTAATTTACTCTGATCTCTGGTATAACTGTTCTTAATAATTTACTCTGACCTCTGGTATAACTGCTATTAATTTACTCTGACCTCTGGTATAACTGTTCTTAATAATTTACTCTGACCTCTGGTATAACTGCTATTAATTTACTCTGATCTCTGGTATAACTGCTATTAATTTACTCTGATCTCTGGTATAACTGCTATTAATTTACTCTGACCTCTGGTATAACTGTTATTAATTTACGCTGACCTCTGGTATAACTGCTATTAATTTACTCTGATCTCTGGTATAACTGCTATTATTAATTTACTCTGACCTCTGGTATAACTGCTATTACTTTACTCTGACCTCTGGTATAACTGCTATTAATTTACTCTGATCTCTGGTATAACTGCTATTAATTTACTCTGACCTCTGGTATAACTGTTATTAATAATTTTCTCTGACCTCTGGTATAACTGCTATTAATTTACTCTGATCTCTGGTATAACTGCTATTAATTTACTCTGATCTCTGGTATGACTGCTATTAATTTACTCTGACCTCTGGTATAACTGCCATAACTTTAACTTTACCCTGACCTCTGGTATAACTGCTATTAATTTACTCTGATCTCTGGTATAACTGCTATTAATTTACTCTGACCTCTGGTATAACTGCCATAACTTTAACTTTACCCTGACCTCTGGTATAACTGTTATTAATTCACTCTGACCTCTGGTATAACTGGTATTAATTTACTCTGACCTCTGGTATAACTGTTATTAATTTACTCTGCTATTAATTTACTCTGGTCTCTGGTATAACTGCTATTAATTTAATTTGATCACTGGTATAACTGTTATTAATTTACTCTGACCTCTGGTACAACTGCTATTAATTTACTCTGACCTTTGGTACAACTGTTATTAATTTACTCTGACCTCTGGTATAACTGCTATTAATTTACTCTGATCTCTGGTATAACTGCTATTAATTTACTCTGATCTCTGGTATAACTGTTATTAATTTACTCTGATCTCTGGTACAACTGTTATTAATTTACACTGATCTCTGCTATAACTGCTATTATTAATTTACTCTGACCTCTGGAAAAACTGCTATTATTAATTTACTCTGACCTCTGGTATAACTGCTATTAATTTACTCTGACCTCGGGTATAACTGCTATTAATTTACTCTGACCTCTGGTATAACTGCCATAACTTTAACTTTACCCTGACCTCTGGTATAACTGCTATTAATTTACTTTGACCTCTCGTATAACTGTTATTAATTTACTCTGATCTCTGGTATAACTGCTATTATTAATTTACTCTGACCTCTGGTATAACTGCCATTAATTTACTCTGACCTCTGGTATAACTGCTATTAATTTACTCTGACCTCTGGTATAACTGTTATTAATAATTTACTCTGATCTCTGGTATAACTGCTATTAATTTACTCTGATCTCTGGTATAACTGCTATTAATTTACTCTGATCTCTGGTATAACTGCTATAAATTTACTCTAACCTCTGGTATAACTGCCATAACTTTAACTTTACCCTGACCTCTGGTATAACTGCTATTAATTTACTCTGACCTCTGGTATAACTGTTATTAATTTACGCTGACCTCTGGTATAACTGCTATTAATTTACTCTGATCTCTGTTATAACTGCTATTATTAATTTACTCTGACCTCTGGTATAACTGCCATTAATTTACTCTGACCTCTGGTATAACTGCTATTACTTTACTCTGACCTCTGGTATAACTTCTATTAATTTACTCTGATCTCTGGTATAACTGCTATTAATTTACTCTGATCCCTGGTATAACTTCTATTAATTTACTCTGATCTCTGGTATAACTGCTATTAATTTACTCTGATCTCTGGTACAACTGTTATTAATTTACACTGATCTCTGATATAACTGCTTTTATTAATTTACTGTGATCTCTGCTATAACTGCTATTATTAATTTACTCTGACCTCTGGAATAACTACTATTATTAATTTACTCTGACCTCTGGTATAACTGCTATTAATTTACTCTGACCTCTGGTATAACTGCCATAACTTTAACTTTACCCTGACCTCTGGTATAACTGCTATCAATTTACTCTGACCTCTGGTATAACTGTTATTAATTTACTCTGATCTCTGGTATAACTGCTATTATTAATTTACTCTGACTTTTGGTATAACTGCCATTAATTTACTCTGACCTCTGGTATAACTGCTATTACTTTACTCTGATCTCTGGTATAACTGCTTTTATTAATTTACTCTGACCTCTGGTATAACTGCTATTAATTTACTCTGATCTCTGGTATAACTGCTATTAATTTACTCTGACCTCTGGTATAACTGTTATTAATTTACGCTGACCTCTGGTATAACTGCTATTAATTTACTCTGATCTCTGGTATAACTGCTATTATTAATTTACTCTGACCTCTGGTATAACTGCCATTAATTTACTCTGACCTCTGGTATAACTGCTATTACTTTACTCTGACCTCTGGTATAACTGTTATTAATAATTTACTCTGACCTCTGGTATAACTGCTATTAATTTACTCTGATCTCTGGTATAACTGCTATTAATTTACTCTGATCTTTGGTATAACTGCTATTAATTTACTCTGACCTGTGGTATAACTGTTATTAATAATTTACTCTGACCTCTGGTATAACTGCTATTAATTTACTCTGATCTCTGGTATAACTGCTATTAATTTACTCTGATCTCTGGTATAATTGCTATAAATTTACTCTAACCTCTGGTATAACTGCCATAACTTTAACTTTACCCTGACCTCTGGTATAACTGCTATTAATTTACTCTGACCTCTGGTATAACTGTTATTAATTTACTCTGACCTCTGGTATAACTGCCATTAATTTACTCTGACCTCTGGTATAACTGCTATTACTTTACTCTGACCTCTGTTATAACTGTTATTAATTTACTCTGACTGCTGGTATAACTGCTATTACTTTACTCTGACCTCTGGTATAATTGCTATTAATTAACTCTGACCTCTGGTATAAATGTTATTAATTTACACTGAGCTCTGGAATAACTGCCATAACTTTAACTTTACCCTGACCTCTGGTATAACTGCTATTAATTTACTCTGACCTCTGGTATAACTGTTATTAATTTACGCTGACCTCTGGTATAACTGCTATTAATTTACTCTGATCTCTGGTATAACTGCTATTATTAATTTACTCTGACCTCTGGTATAACTGCTAATAATTTACTCTGACCTCTGGTATAACTGCTATTACTTTACTCTGACCTCTGGTATAACTGTTATTAATTTACTCTGACCTCTGGTATAACTGCTATTACTTTGCTCTGACCTCTGGTATAACTGCTATTATTAATTTACTCTGACCTCTGGTATAACTGCTAATAATTTACTCTGACCTCTGGTATAACTGCTATTACTTTACTCTGACCTCTGGTATAACTGTTATTAATTTACTCTGACCTCTGGTATAACTGCTATTACTTTACTCTGACCTCTGGTATAACTGCTATTAATAATTTACTCTGACCTCTGGTATAACTGCTATTAATTTACTCTGACCTCTGGTATAACTGCTATTATTAATTTACTCTGACCTCTGGTATAACTGCCATTAATTTACTCAGACCTCTAGTATAACTGTTATTAATTTACCCTGACCTCTGGTATAACTGCTATTAATTTACTCTGACCTCTGGTATAACTGCTATTATTAATTTAATCTGACCTCTGGTACAACTGCTATTAATTTACTCTGCTATTAATTTACTCTGACCTCTGGTATAATTGCTATTAATTAACTCTGATCTCTGGTATAACTGTTATTAATTTACTCTGACCTCTGGTATAACTGTTTTTAATTTACACTGAGCTCTGGTATAACTGCTATTATTAATTTACTCTGATTTCTGGTATAACTGCTATTATTAATTTACTCTGACCTCTGGTATAACTGCTATTAATTTACGCTGACCTCTGGTATAACTGCTATTTATAATTTACACTGACCTCTGGTATAACTGCTATTATCAATTTACTCTGACCTCTGGTATAACTGCTATTTATAATTTACACTGACCTCTGGTATAACTGCTATTATTAATTTACTCTGACCTCTGGTATAACTGCTATTAATTTACTCTGACCTCTGGTATAACTGCTATTATTAATTTACTCTGACCTCTGGTATAACTGCTATTAATTTACTCTGATCTCTGGTATAACTGTTCTTAATAATTTACTCTGACCTCTGGTATAACTGCTATTAATTTACTCTGACCTCTGGTATAACTGTTCTTAATAATTTACTCTGACCTCTGGTATAACTGCTATTAATTTACTCTGATCTCTGGTATAACTGCTATTAATTTACTCTGATCTCTGGTATAACTGCTATTAATTTACTCTGACCTCTGGTATAACTGTTATTAATTTACGCTGACCTCTGGTATAACTGCTATTAATTTACTCTGATCTCTGGTATAACTGCTATTATTAATTTACTCTGACCTCTGGTATAACTGCTATTACTTTACTCTGACCTCTGGTATAACTGCTATTAATTTACTCTGATCTCTGGTATAACTGCTATTAATTTACTCTGACCTCTGGTATAACTGTTATTAATAATTTTCTCTGACCTCTGGTATAACTGCTATTAATTTACTCTGATCTCTGGTATAACTGCTATTAATTTACTCTGATCTCTGGTATGACTGCTATTAATTTACTCTGACCTCTGGTATAACTGCCATAACTTTAACTTTACCCTGACCTCTGGTATAACTGCTATTAATTTACTCTGATCTCTGGTATAACTGCTATTAATTTACTCTGACCTCTGGTATAACTGCCATAACTTTAACTTTACCCTGACCTCTGGTATAACTGTTATTAATTCACTCTGACCTCTGGTATAACTGGTATTAATTTACTCTGACCTCTGGTATAACTGTTATTAATTTACTCTGCTATTAATTTACTCTGGTCTCTGGTATAACTGCTATTAATTTAATTTGATCACTGGTATAACTGTTATTAATTTACTCTGACCTCTGGTACAACTGCTATTAATTTACTCTGACCTTTGGTACAACTGTTATTAATTTACTCTGACCTCTGGTATAACTGCTATTAATTTACTCTGATCTCTGGTATAACTGCTATTAATTTACTCTGATCTCTGGTATAACTGTTATTAATTTACTCTGATCTCTGGTACAACTGTTATTAATTTACACTGATCTCTGCTATAACTGCTATTATTAATTTACTCTGACCTCTGGAAAAACTGCTATTATTAATTTACTCTGACCTCTGGTATAACTGCTATTAATTTACTCTGACCTCGGGTATAACTGCTATTAATTTACTCTGACCTCTGGTATAACTGCCATAACTTTAACTTTACCCTGACCTCTGGTATAACTGCTATTAATTTACTTTGACCTCTCGTATAACTGTTATTAATTTACTCTGATCTCTGGTATAACTGCTATTATTAATTTACTCTGACCTCTGGTATAACTGCCATTAATTTACTCTGACCTCTGGTATAACTGCTATTAATTTACTCTGACCTCTGGTATAACTGTTATTAATAATTTACTCTGATCTCTGGTATAACTGCTATTAATTTACTCTGATCTCTGGTATAACTGCTATTAATTTACTCTGATCTCTGGTATAACTGCTATAAATTTACTCTAACCTCTGGTATAACTGCCATAACTTTAACTTTACCCTGACCTCTGGTATAACTGCTATTAATTTACTCTGACCTCTGGTATAACTGTTATTAATTTACGCTGACCTCTGGTATAACTGCTATTAATTTACTCTGATCTCTGTTATAACTGCTATTATTAATTTACTCTGACCTCTGGTATAACTGCCATTAATTTACTCTGACCTCTGGTATAACTGCTATTACTTTACTCTGACCTCTGGTATAACTGCTATTAATTTACTCTGATCCCTGGTATAACTTCTATTAATTTACTCTGATCTCTGGTATAACTGCTATTAATTTACTCTGATCTCTGGTACAACTGTTATTAATTTACACTGATCTCTGATATAACTGCTTTTATTAATTTACTGTGATCTCTGCTATAACTGCTATTATTAATTTACTCTGACCTCTGGAATAACTACTATTATTAATTTACTCTGACCTCTGGTATAACTGCTATTAATTTACTCTGACCTCTGGTATAACTGCCATAACTTTAACTTTACCCTGACCTCTGGTATAACTGCTATCAATTTACTCTGACCTCTGGTATAACTGTTATTAATTTACTCTGATCTCTGGTATAACTGCTATTATTAATTTACTCTGACTTTTGGTATAACTGCCATTAATTTACTCTGACCTCTGGTATAACTGCTATTACTTTACTCTGATCTCTGGTATAACTGCTTTTATTAATTTACTCTGACCTCTGGTATAACTGCTATTAATTTACTCTGATCTCTGGTATAACTGCTATTAATTTACTCTGACCTCTGGTATAACTGTTATTAATTTACGCTGACCTCTGGTATAACTGCTATTAATTTACTCTGATCTCTGGTATAACTGCTATTATTAATTTACTCTGACCTCTGGTATAACTGCCATTAATTTACTCTGACCTCTGGTATAACTGCTATTACTTTACTCTGACCTCTGGTATAACTGTTATTAATAATTTACTCTGACCTCTGGTATAACTGCTATTAATTTACTCTGATCTCTGGTATAACTGCTATTAATTTACTCTGATCTTTGGTATAACTGCTATTAATTTACTCTGACCTGTGGTATAACTGTTATTAATAATTTACTCTGACCTCTGGTATAACTGCTATTAATTTACTCTGATCTCTGGTATAACTGCTATTAATTTACTCTGATCTCTGGTATAATTGCTATAAATTTACTCTAACCTCTGGTATAACTGCCATAACTTTAACTTTACCCTGACCTCTGGTATAACTGCTATTAATTTACTCTGACCTCTGGTATAACTGTTATTAATTTACTCTGACCTCTGGTATAACTGCCATTAATTTACTCTGACCTCTGGTATAACTGCTATTACTTTACTCTGACCTCTGTTATAACTGTTATTAATTTACTCTGACTGCTGGTATAACTGCTATTACTTTACTCTGACCTCTGGTATAATTGCTATTAATTAACTCTGACCTCTGGTATAAATGTTATTAATTTACACTGAGCTCTGGAATAACTGCCATAACTTTAACTTTACCCTGACCTCTGGTATAACTGCTATTAATTTACTCTGACCTCTGGTATAACTGTTATTAATTTACGCTGACCTCTGGTATAACTGCTATTAATTTACTCTGATCTCTGGTATAACTGCTATTATTAATTTACTCTGACCTCTGGTATAACTGCTAATAATTTACTCTGACCTCTGGTATAACTGCTATTACTTTACTCTGACCTCTGGTATAACTGTTATTAATTTACTCTGACCTCTGGTATAACTGCTATTACTTTGCTCTGACCTCTGGTATAACTGCTATTATTAATTTACTCTGACCTCTGGTATAACTGCTAATAATTTACTCTGACCTCTGGTATAACTGCTATTACTTTACTCTGACCTCTGGTATAACTGTTATTAATTTACTCTGACCTCTGGTATAACTGCTATTACTTTACTCTGACCTCTGGTATAACTGCTATTAATAATTTACTCTGACCTCTGGTATAACTGCTATTAATTTACTCTGACCTCTGGTATAACTGCTATTATTAATTTACTCTGACCTCTGGTATAACTGCCATTAATTTACTCAGACCTCTAGTATAACTGTTATTAATTTACCCTGACCTCTGGTATAACTGCTATTAATTTACTCTGACCTCTGGTATAACTGCTATTATTAATTTAATCTGACCTCTGGTACAACTGCTATTAATTTACTCTGCTATTAATTTACTCTGACCTCTGGTATAATTGCTATTAATTAACTCTGATCTCTGGTATAACTGTTATTAATTTACTCTGACCTCTGGTATAACTGTTTTTAATTTACACTGAGCTCTGGTATAACTGCTATTATTAATTTACTCTGATTTCTGGTATAACTGCTATTATTAATTTACTCTGACCTCTGGTATAACTGCTATTAATTTACGCTGACCTCTGGTATAACTGCTATTTATAATTTACACTGACCTCTGGTATAACTGCTATTATCAATTTACTCTGACCTCTGGTATAACTGCTATTTATAATTTACACTGACCTCTGGTATAACTGCTATTATTAATTTACTCTGACCTCTGGTATAACTGCTATTAATTTACTCTGACCTCTGGTATAACTGCTATTATTAATTTACTCTGACCTCTGGTATAACTGCTATTAATTTACTCTGATCTCTGGTATAACTGTTCTTAATAATTTACTCTGACCTCTGGTATAACTGCTATTAATTTACTCTGACCTCTGGTATAACTGTTCTTAATAATTTACTCTGACCTCTGGTATAACTGCTATTAATTTACTCTGATCTCTGGTATAACTGCTATTAATTTACTCTGATCTCTGGTATAACTGCTATTAATTTACTCTGACCTCTGGTATAACTGTTATTAATTTACGCTGACCTCTGGTATAACTGCTATTAATTTACTCTGATCTCTGGTATAACTGCTATTATTAATTTACTCTGACCTCTGGTATAACTGCTATTACTTTACTCTGACCTCTGGTATAACTGCTATTAATTTACTCTGATCTCTGGTATAACTGCTATTAATTTACTCTGACCTCTGGTATAACTGTTATTAATAATTTTCTCTGACCTCTGGTATAACTGCTATTAATTTACTCTGATCTCTGGTATAACTGCTATTAATTTACTCTGATCTCTGGTATGACTGCTATTAATTTACTCTGACCTCTGGTATAACTGCCATAACTTTAACTTTACCCTGACCTCTGGTATAACTGCTATTAATTTACTCTGATCTCTGGTATAACTGCTATTAATTTACTCTGATCTCTGGTATAATTGCTATAAATTTACTCTAACCTCTGGTATAACTGCCATAACTTTAACTTTACCCTGACCTCTGGTATAACTGCTATTAATTTACTCTGACCTCTGGTATAACTGTTATTAATTTACTCTGACCTCTGGTATAACTGCCATTAATTTACTCTGACCTCTGGTATAACTGCTATTACTTTACTCTGACCTCTGTTATAACTGTTATTAATTTACTCTGACTGCTGGTATAACTGCTATTACTTTACTCTGACCTCTGGTATAATTGCTATTAATTAACTCTGACCTCTGGTATAAATGTTATTAATTTACACTGAGCTCTGGAATAACTGCCATAACTTTAACTTTACCCTGACCTCTGGTATAACTGCTATTAATTTACTCTGACCTCTGGTATAACTGTTATTAATTTACGCTGACCTCTGGTATAACTGCTATTAATTTACTCTGATCTCTGGTATAACTGCTATTATTAATTTACTCTGACCTCTGGTATAACTGCTAATAATTTACTCTGACCTCTGGTATAACTGCTATTACTTTACTCTGACCTCTGGTATAACTGTTATTAATTTACTCTGACCTCTGGTATAACTGCTATTACTTTGCTCTGACCTCTGGTATAACTGCTATTATTAATTTACTCTGACCTCTGGTATAACTGCTAATAATTTACTCTGACCTCTGGTATAACTGCTATTACTTTACTCTGACCTCTGGTATAACTGTTATTAATTTACTCTGACCTCTGGTATAACTGCTATTACTTTACTCTGACCTCTGGTATAACTGCTATTAATAATTTACTCTGACCTCTGGTATAACTGCTATTAATTTACTCTGACCTCTGGTATAACTGCTATTATTAATTTACTCTGACCTCTGGTATAACTGCCATTAATTTACTCAGACCTCTAGTATAACTGTTATTAATTTACCCTGACCTCTGGTATAACTGCTATTAATTTACTCTGACCTCTGGTATAACTGCTATTATTAATTTAATCTGACCTCTGGTACAACTGCTATTAATTTACTCTGCTATTAATTTACTCTGACCTCTGGTATAATTGCTATTAATTAACTCTGATCTCTGGTATAACTGTTATTAATTTACTCTGACCTCTGGTATAACTGTTTTTAATTTACACTGAGCTCTGGTATAACTGCTATTATTAATTTACTCTGATTTCTGGTATAACTGCTATTATTAATTTACTCTGACCTCTGGTATAACTGCTATTAATTTACTCTGACCTCTGGTATAACTGCTATTAATTTACTCTGACCTCTGGTATAACTGCTATTATTAATTTACTCTGACCTCTGGTATAACTGCTATTAATTTACTCTGATCTCTGGTATAACTGTTCTTAATAATTTACTCTGACCTCTGGTATAACTGCTATTAATTTACTCTGACCTCTGGTATAACTGTTCTTAATAATTTACTCTGACCTCTGGTATAACTGCTATTAATTTACTCTGATCTCTGGTATAACTGCTATTAATTTACTCTGATCTCTGGTATAACTGCTATTAATTTACTCTGACCTCTGGTATAACTGTTATTAATTTACGCTGACCTCTGGTATAACTGCTATTAATTTACTCTGATCTCTGGTATAACTGCTATTATTAATTTACTCTGACCTCTGGTATAACTGCTATTACTTTACTCTGACCTCTGGTATAACTGCTATTAATTTACTCTGATCTCTGGTATAACTGCTATTAATTTACTCTGACCTCTGGTATAACTGTTATTAATAATTTTCTCTGACCTCTGGTATAACTGCTATTAATTTACTCTGATCTCTGGTATAACTGCTATTAATTTACTCTGATCTCTGGTATGACTGCTATTAATTTACTCTGACCTCTGGTATAACTGCCATAACTTTAACTTTACCCTGACCTCTGGTATAACTGCTATTAATTTACTCTGATCTCTGGTATAACTGCTATTAATTTACTCTGACCTCTGGTATAACTGCCATAACTTTAACTTTACCCTGACCTCTGGTATAACTGTTATTAATTCACTCTGACCTCTGGTATAACTGGTATTAATTTACTCTGACCTCTGGTATAACTGTTATTAATTTACTCTGCTATTAATTTACTCTGGTCTCTGGTATAACTGCTATTAATTTAATTTGATCACTGGTATAACTGTTATTAATTTACTCTGACCTCTGGTACAACTGCTATTAATTTACTCTGACCTTTGGTACAACTGTTATTAATTTACTCTGACCTCTGGTATAACTGCTATTAATTTACTCTGATCTCTGGTATAACTGCTATTAATTTACTCTGATCTCTGGTATAACTGTTATTAATTTACTCTGATCTCTGGTACAACTGTTATTAATTTACACTGATCTCTGCTATAACTGCTATTATTAATTTACTCTGACCTCTGGAAAAACTGCTATTATTAATTTACTCTGACCTCTGGTATAACTGCTATTAATTTACTCTGACCTCGGGTATAACTGCTATTAATTTACTCTGACCTCTGGTATAACTGCCATAACTTTAACTTTACCCTGACCTCTGGTATAACTGCTATTAATTTACTTTGACCTCTCGTATAACTGTTATTAATTTACTCTGATCTCTGGTATAACTGCTATTATTAATTTACTCTGACCTCTGGTATAACTGCCATTAATTTACTCTGACCTCTGGTATAACTGCTATTAATTTACTCTGACCTCTGGTATAACTGTTATTAATAATTTACTCTGATCTCTGGTATAACTGCTATTAATTTACTCTGATCTCTGGTATAACTGCTATTAATTTACTCTGATCTCTGGTATAACTGCTATAAATTTACTCTAACCTCTGGTATAACTGCCATAACTTTAACTTTACCCTGACCTCTGGTATAACTGCTATTAATTTACTCTGACCTCTGGTATAACTGTTATTAATTTACGCTGACCTCTGGTATAACTGCTATTAATTTACTCTGATCTCTGTTATAACTGCTATTATTAATTTACTCTGACCTCTGGTATAACTGCCATTAATTTACTCTGACCTCTGGTATAACTGCTATTACTTTACTCTGACCTCTGGTATAACTTCTATTAATTTACTCTGATCTCTGGTATAACTGCTATTAATTTACTCTGATCCCTGGTATAACTTCTATTAATTTACTCTGATCTCTGGTATAACTGCTATTAATTTACTCTGATCTCTGGTACAACTGTTATTAATTTACACTGATCTCTGATATAACTGCTTTTATTAATTTACTGTGATCTCTGCTATAACTGCTATTATTAATTTACTCTGACCTCTGGAATAACTACTATTATTAATTTACTCTGACCTCTGGTATAACTGCTATTAATTTACTCTGACCTCTGGTATAACTGCCATAACTTTAACTTTACCCTGACCTCTGGTATAACTGCTATCAATTTACTCTGACCTCTGGTATAACTGTTATTAATTTACTCTGATCTCTGGTATAACTGCTATTATTAATTTACTCTGACTTTTGGTATAACTGCCATTAATTTACTCTGACCTCTGGTATAACTGCTATTACTTTACTCTGATCTCTGGTATAACTGCTTTTATTAATTTACTCTGACCTCTGGTATAACTGCTATTAATTTACTCTGATCTCTGGTATAACTGCTATTAATTTACTCTGACCTCTGGTATAACTGTTATTAATTTACGCTGACCTCTGGTATAACTGCTATTAATTTACTCTGATCTCTGGTATAACTGCTATTATTAATTTACTCTGACCTCTGGTATAACTGCCATTAATTTACTCTGACCTCTGGTATAACTGCTATTACTTTACTCTGACCTCTGGTATAACTGTTATTAATAATTTACTCTGACCTCTGGTATAACTGCTATTAATTTACTCTGATCTCTGGTATAACTGCTATTAATTTACTCTGATCTTTGGTATAACTGCTATTAATTTACTCTGACCTGTGGTATAACTGTTATTAATAATTTACTCTGACCTCTGGTATAACTGCTATTAATTTACTCTGATCTCTGGTATAACTGCTATTAATTTACTCTGATCTCTGGTATAATTGCTATAAATTTACTCTAACCTCTGGTATAACTGCCATAACTTTAACTTTACCCTGACCTCTGGTATAACTGCTATTAATTTACTCTGACCTCTGGTATAACTGTTATTAATTTACTCTGACCTCTGGTATAACTGCCATTAATTTACTCTGACCTCTGGTATAACTGCTATTACTTTACTCTGACCTCTGTTATAACTGTTATTAATTTACTCTGACTGCTGGTATAACTGCTATTACTTTACTCTGACCTCTGGTATAATTGCTATTAATTAACTCTGACCTCTGGTATAAATGTTATTAATTTACACTGAGCTCTGGAATAACTGCCATAACTTTAACTTTACCCTGACCTCTGGTATAACTGCTATTAATTTACTCTGACCTCTGGTATAACTGTTATTAATTTACGCTGACCTCTGGTATAACTGCTATTAATTTACTCTGATCTCTGGTATAACTGCTATTATTAATTTACTCTGACCTCTGGTATAACTGCTAATAATTTACTCTGACCTCTGGTATAACTGCTATTACTTTACTCTGACCTCTGGTATAACTGTTATTAATTTACTCTGACCTCTGGTATAACTGCTATTACTTTGCTCTGACCTCTGGTATAACTGCTATTATTAATTTACTCTGACCTCTGGTATAACTGCTAATAATTTACTCTGACCTCTGGTATAACTGCTATTACTTTACTCTGACCTCTGGTATAACTGTTATTAATTTACTCTGACCTCTGGTATAACTGCTATTACTTTACTCTGACCTCTGGTATAACTGCTATTAATAATTTACTCTGACCTCTGGTATAACTGCTATTAATTTACTCTGACCTCTGGTATAACTGCTATTATTAATTTACTCTGACCTCTGGTATAACTGCCATTAATTTACTCAGACCTCTAGTATAACTGTTATTAATTTACCCTGACCTCTGGTATAACTGCTATTAATTTACTCTGACCTCTGGTATAACTGCTATTATTAATTTAATCTGACCTCTGGTACAACTGCTATTAATTTACTCTGCTATTAATTTACTCTGACCTCTGGTATAATTGCTATTAATTAACTCTGATCTCTGGTATAACTGTTATTAATTTACTCTGACCTCTGGTATAACTGTTTTTAATTTACACTGAGCTCTGGTATAACTGCTATTATTAATTTACTCTGATTTCTGGTATAACTGCTATTATTAATTTACTCTGACCTCTGGTATAACTGCTATTAATTTACGCTGACCTCTGGTATAACTGCTATTTATAATTTACACTGACCTCTGGTATAACTGCTATTATCAATTTACTCTGACCTCTGGTATAACTGCTATTTATAATTTACACTGACCTCTGGTATAACTGCTATTATTAATTTACTCTGACCTCTGGTATAACTGCTATTAATTTACTCTGACCTCTGGTATAACTGCTATTATTAATTTACTCTGACCTCTGGTATAACTGCTATTAATTTACTCTGATCTCTGGTATAACTGTTCTTAATAATTTACTCTGACCTCTGGTATAACTGCTATTAATTTACTCTGACCTCTGGTATAACTGTTCTTAATAATTTACTCTGACCTCTGGTATAACTGCTATTAATTTACTCTGATCTCTGGTATAACTGCTATTAATTTACTCTGATCTCTGGTATAACTGCTATTAATTTACTCTGACCTCTGGTATAACTGTTATTAATTTACGCTGACCTCTGGTATAACTGCTATTAATTTACTCTGATCTCTGGTATAACTGCTATTATTAATTTACTCTGACCTCTGGTATAACTGCTATTACTTTACTCTGACCTCTGGTATAACTGCTATTAATTTACTCTGATCTCTGGTATAACTGCTATTAATTTACTCTGACCTCTGGTATAACTGTTATTAATAATTTTCTCTGACCTCTGGTATAACTGCTATTAATTTACTCTGATCTCTGGTATAACTGCTATTAATTTACTCTGATCTCTGGTATGACTGCTATTAATTTACTCTGACCTCTGGTATAACTGCCATAACTTTAACTTTACCCTGACCTCTGGTATAACTGCTATTAATTTACTCTGATCTCTGGTATAACTGCTATTAATTTACTCTGACCTCTGGTATAACTGCCATAACTTTAACTTTACCCTGACCTCTGGTATAACTGTTATTAATTCACTCTGACCTCTGGTATAACTGGTATTAATTTACTCTGACCTCTGGTATAACTGTTATTAATTTACTCTGCTATTAATTTACTCTGGTCTCTGGTATAACTGCTATTAATTTAATTTGATCACTGGTATAACTGTTATTAATTTACTCTGACCTCTGGTACAACTGCTATTAATTTACTCTGACCTTTGGTACAACTGTTATTAATTTACTCTGACCTCTGGTATAACTGCTATTAATTTACTCTGATCTCTGGTATAACTGCTATTAATTTACTCTGATCTCTGGTATAACTGTTATTAATTTACTCTGATCTCTGGTACAACTGTTATTAATTTACACTGATCTCTGCTATAACTGCTATTATTAATTTACTCTGACCTCTGGAAAAACTGCTATTATTAATTTACTCTGACCTCTGGTATAACTGCTATTAATTTACTCTGACCTCGGGTATAACTGCTATTAATTTACTCTGACCTCTGGTATAACTGCCATAACTTTAACTTTACCCTGACCTCTGGTATAACTGCTATTAATTTACTTTGACCTCTCGTATAACTGTTATTAATTTACTCTGATCTCTGGTATAACTGCTATTATTAATTTACTCTGACCTCTGGTATAACTGCCATTAATTTACTCTGACCTCTGGTATAACTGCTATTAATTTACTCTGACCTCTGGTATAACTGTTATTAATAATTTACTCTGATCTCTGGTATAACTGCTATTAATTTACTCTGATCTCTGGTATAACTGCTATTAATTTACTCTGATCTCTGGTATAACTGCTATAAATTTACTCTAACCTCTGGTATAACTGCCATAACTTTAACTTTACCCTGACCTCTGGTATAACTGCTATTAATTTACTCTGACCTCTGGTATAACTGTTATTAATTTACGCTGACCTCTGGTATAACTGCTATTAATTTACTCTGATCTCTGTTATAACTGCTATTATTAATTTACTCTGACCTCTGGTATAACTGCCATTAATTTACTCTGACCTCTGGTATAACTGCTATTACTTTACTCTGACCTCTGGTATAACTGCTATTAATTTACTCTGATCCCTGGTATAACTTCTATTAATTTACTCTGATCTCTGGTATAACTGCTATTAATTTACTCTGATCTCTGGTACAACTGTTATTAATTTACACTGATCTCTGATATAACTGCTTTTATTAATTTACTGTGATCTCTGCTATAACTGCTATTATTAATTTACTCTGACCTCTGGAATAACTACTATTATTAATTTACTCTGACCTCTGGTATAACTGCTATTAATTTACTCTGACCTCTGGTATAACTGCCATAACTTTAACTTTACCCTGACCTCTGGTATAACTGCTATCAATTTACTCTGACCTCTGGTATAACTGTTATTAATTTACTCTGATCTCTGGTATAACTGCTATTATTAATTTACTCTGACTTTTGGTATAACTGCCATTAATTTACTCTGACCTCTGGTATAACTGCTATTACTTTACTCTGATCTCTGGTATAACTGCTTTTATTAATTTACTCTGACCTCTGGTATAACTGCTATTAATTTACTCTGATCTCTGGTATAACTGCTATTAATTTACTCTGACCTCTGGTATAACTGTTATTAATTTACGCTGACCTCTGGTATAACTGCTATTAATTTACTCTGATCTCTGGTATAACTGCTATTATTAATTTACTCTGACCTCTGGTATAACTGCCATTAATTTACTCTGACCTCTGGTATAACTGCTATTACTTTACTCTGACCTCTGGTATAACTGTTATTAATAATTTACTCTGACCTCTGGTATAACTGCTATTAATTTACTCTGATCTCTGGTATAACTGCTATTAATTTACTCTGATCTTTGGTATAACTGCTATTAATTTACTCTGACCTGTGGTATAACTGTTATTAATAATTTACTCTGACCTCTGGTATAACTGCTATTAATTTACTCTGATCTCTGGTATAACTGCTATTAATTTACTCTGATCTCTGGTATAATTGCTATAAATTTACTCTAACCTCTGGTATAACTGCCATAACTTTAACTTTACCCTGACCTCTGGTATAACTGCTATTAATTTACTCTGACCTCTGGTATAACTGTTATTAATTTACTCTGACCTCTGGTATAACTGCCATTAATTTACTCTGACCTCTGGTATAACTGCTATTACTTTACTCTGACCTCTGTTATAACTGTTATTAATTTACTCTGACTGCTGGTATAACTGCTATTACTTTACTCTGACCTCTGGTATAATTGCTATTAATTAACTCTGACCTCTGGTATAAATGTTATTAATTTACACTGAGCTCTGGAATAACTGCCATAACTTTAACTTTACCCTGACCTCTGGTATAACTGCTATTAATTTACTCTGACCTCTGGTATAACTGTTATTAATTTACGCTGACCTCTGGTATAACTGCTATTAATTTACTCTGATCTCTGGTATAACTGCTATTATTAATTTACTCTGACCTCTGGTATAACTGCTAATAATTTACTCTGACCTCTGGTATAACTGCTATTACTTTACTCTGACCTCTGGTATAACTGTTATTAATTTACTCTGACCTCTGGTATAACTGCTATTACTTTGCTCTGACCTCTGGTATAACTGCTATTATTAATTTACTCTGACCTCTGGTATAACTGCTAATAATTTACTCTGACCTCTGGTATAACTGCTATTACTTTACTCTGACCTCTGGTATAACTGTTATTAATTTACTCTGACCTCTGGTATAACTGCTATTACTTTACTCTGACCTCTGGTATAACTGCTATTAATAATTTACTCTGACCTCTGGTATAACTGCTATTAATTTACTCTGACCTCTGGTATAACTGCTATTATTAATTTACTCTGACCTCTGGTATAACTGCCATTAATTTACTCAGACCTCTAGTATAACTGTTATTAATTTACCCTGACCTCTGGTATAACTGCTATTAATTTACTCTGACCTCTGGTATAACTGCTATTATTAATTTAATCTGACCTCTGGTACAACTGCTATTAATTTACTCTGCTATTAATTTACTCTGACCTCTGGTATAATTGCTATTAATTAACTCTGATCTCTGGTATAACTGTTATTAATTTACTCTGACCTCTGGTATAACTGTTTTTAATTTACACTGAGCTCTGATATAACTGCTTTTATTAATTTACTGTGATCTCTGCTATAACTGCTATTATTAATTTACTCTGACCTCTGGAATAACTACTATTATTAATTTACTCTGACCTCTGGTATAACTGCTATTAATTTACTCTGACCTCTGGTATAACTGCCATAACTTTAACTTTACCCTGACCTCTGGTATAACTGCTATCAATTTACTCTGACCTCTGGTATAACTGTTATTAATTTACTCTGATCTCTGGTATAACTGCTATTATTAATTTACTCTGACTTTTGGTATAACTGCCATTAATTTACTCTGACCTCTGGTATAACTGCTATTACTTTACTCTGATCTCTGGTATAACTGCTTTTATTAATTTACTCTGACCTCTGGTATAACTGCTATTAATTTACTCTGATCTCTGGTATAACTGCTATTAATTTACTCTGACCTCTGGTATAACTGTTATTAATTTACGCTGACCTCTGGTATAACTGCTATTAATTTACTCTGATCTCTGGTATAACTGCTATTATTAATTTACTCTGACCTCTGGTATAACTGCCATTAATTTACTCTGACCTCTGGTATAACTGCTATTACTTTACTCTGACCTCTGGTATAACTGTTATTAATAATTTACTCTGACCTCTGGTATAACTGCTATTAATTTACTCTGATCTCTGGTATAACTGCTATTAATTTACTCTGATCTCTGGTATAACTGCTATTAATTTACTCTGACCTCTGGTATAACTGTTATTAATTTACGCTGACCTCTGGTATAACTGCTATTAATTTACTCTGATCTCTGGTATAACTGCTATTATTAATTTACTCTGACCTCTGGTATAACTGCTATTACTTTACTCTGACCTCTGGTATAACTGCTATTAATTTACTCTGATCTCTGGTATAACTGCTATTAATTTACTCTGACCTCTGGTATAACTGTTATTAATAATTTTCTCTGACCTCTGGTATAACTGCTATTAATTTACTCTGATCTCTGGTATAACTGCTATTAATTTACTCTGATCTCTGGTATGACTGCTATTAATTTACTCTGACCTCTGGTATAACTGCCATAACTTTAACTTTACCCTGACCTCTGGTATAACTGCTATTAATTTACTCTGATCTCTGGTATAACTGCTATTAATTTACTCTGACCTCTGGTATAACTGCCATAACTTTAACTTTACCCTGACCTCTGGTATAACTGTTATTAATTCACTCTGACCTCTGGTATAACTGGTATTAATTTACTCTGACCTCTGGTATAACTGTTATTAATTTACTCTGCTATTAATTTACTCTGGTCTCTGGTATAACTGCTATTAATTTAATTTGATCACTGGTATAACTGTTATTAATTTACTCTGACCTCTGGTACAACTGCTATTAATTTACTCTGACCTTTGGTACAACTGTTATTAATTTACTCTGACCTCTGGTATAACTGCTATTAATTTACTCTGATCTCTGGTATAACTGCTATTAATTTACTCTGATCTCTGGTATAACTGTTATTAATTTACTCTGATCTCTGGTACAACTGTTATTAATTTACACTGATCTCTGCTATAACTGCTATTATTAATTTACTCTGACCTCTGGAAAAACTGCTATTATTAATTTACTCTGACCTCTGGTATAACTGCTATTAATTTACTCTGACCTCGGGTATAACTGCTATTAATTTACTCTGACCTCTGGTATAACTGCCATAACTTTAACTTTACCCTGACCTCTGGTATAACTGCTATTAATTTACTTTGACCTCTCGTATAACTGTTATTAATTTACTCTGATCTCTGGTATAACTGCTATTATTAATTTACTCTGACCTCTGGTATAACTGCCATTAATTTACTCTGACCTCTGGTATAACTGCTATTAATTTACTCTGACCTCTGGTATAACTGTTATTAATAATTTACTCTGATCTCTGGTATAACTGCTATTAATTTACTCTGATCTCTGGTATAACTGCTATTAATTTACTCTGATCTCTGGTATAACTGCTATAAATTTACTCTAACCTCTGGTATAACTGCCATAACTTTAACTTTACCCTGACCTCTGGTATAACTGCTATTAATTTACTCTGACCTCTGGTATAACTGTTATTAATTTACGCTGACCTCTGGTATAACTGCTATTAATTTACTCTGATCTCTGTTATAACTGCTATTATTAATTTACTCTGACCTCTGGTATAACTGCCATTAATTTACTCTGACCTCTGGTATAACTGCTATTACTTTACTCTGACCTCTGGTATAACTGCTATTAATTTACTCTGATCCCTGGTATAACTTCTATTAATTTACTCTGATCTCTGGTATAACTGCTATTAATTTACTCTGATCTCTGGTACAACTGTTATTAATTTACACTGATCTCTGATATAACTGCTTTTATTAATTTACTGTGATCTCTGCTATAACTGCTATTATTAATTTACTCTGACCTCTGGAATAACTACTATTATTAATTTACTCTGACCTCTGGTATAACTGCTATTAATTTACTCTGACCTCTGGTATAACTGCCATAACTTTAACTTTACCCTGACCTCTGGTATAACTGCTATCAATTTACTCTGACCTCTGGTATAACTGTTATTAATTTACTCTGATCTCTGGTATAACTGCTATTATTAATTTACTCTGACTTTTGGTATAACTGCCATTAATTTACTCTGACCTCTGGTATAACTGCTATTACTTTACTCTGATCTCTGGTATAACTGCTTTTATTAATTTACTCTGACCTCTGGTATAACTGCTATTAATTTACTCTGATCTCTGGTATAACTGCTATTAATTTACTCTGACCTCTGGTATAACTGTTATTAATTTACGCTGACCTCTGGTATAACTGCTATTAATTTACTCTGATCTCTGGTATAACTGCTATTATTAATTTACTCTGACCTCTGGTATAACTGCCATTAATTTACTCTGACCTCTGGTATAACTGCTATTACTTTACTCTGACCTCTGGTATAACTGTTATTAATAATTTACTCTGACCTCTGGTATAACTGCTATTAATTTACTCTGATCTCTGGTATAACTGCTATTAATTTACTCTGATCTTTGGTATAACTGCTATTAATTTACTCTGACCTGTGGTATAACTGTTATTAATAATTTACTCTGACCTCTGGTATAACTGCTATTAATTTACTCTGATCTCTGGTATAACTGCTATTAATTTACTCTGATCTCTGGTATAATTGCTATAAATTTACTCTAACCTCTGGTATAACTGCCATAACTTTAACTTTACCCTGACCTCTGGTATAACTGCTATTAATTTACTCTGACCTCTGGTATAACTGTTATTAATTTACTCTGACCTCTGGTATAACTGCCATTAATTTACTCTGACCTCTGGTATAACTGCTATTACTTTACTCTGACCTCTGTTATAACTGTTATTAATTTACTCTGACTGCTGGTATAACTGCTATTACTTTACTCTGACCTCTGGTATAATTGCTATTAATTAACTCTGACCTCTGGTATAAATGTTATTAATTTACACTGAGCTCTGGAATAACTGCCATAACTTTAACTTTACCCTGACCTCTGGTATAACTGCTATTAATTTACTCTGACCTCTGGTATAACTGTTATTAATTTACGCTGACCTCTGGTATAACTGCTATTAATTTACTCTGATCTCTGGTATAACTGCTATTATTAATTTACTCTGACCTCTGGTATAACTGCCATTAATTTACTCTGACCTCTGGTATAACTGCTATTACTTTACTCTGACCTCTGGTATAACTGTTATTAATAATTTACTCTGACCTCTGGTATAACTGCTATTAATTTACTCTGATCTCTGGTATAACTGCTATTAATTTACTCTGATCTCTGGTATAACTGCTATTAATTTACTCTGACCTCTGGTATAACTGTTATTAATTTACGCTGACCTCTGGTATAACTGCTATTAATTTACTCTGATCTCTGGTATAACTGCTATTATTAATTTACTCTGACCTCTGGTATAACTGCTATTACTTTACTCTGACCTCTGGTATAACTGCTATTAATTTACTCTGATCTCTGGTATAACTGCTATTAATTTACTCTGACCTCTGGTATAACTGTTATTAATAATTTTCTCTGACCTCTGGTATAACTGCTATTAATTTACTCTGATCTCTGGTATAACTGCTATTAATTTACTCTGATCTCTGGTATGACTGCTATTAATTTACTCTGACCTCTGGTATAACTGCCATAACTTTAACTTTACCCTGACCTCTGGTATAACTGCTATTAATTTACTCTGATCTCTGGTATAACTGCTATTAATTTACTCTGACCTCTGGTATAACTGCCATAACTTTAACTTTACCCTGACCTCTGGTATAACTGTTATTAATTCACTCTGACCTCTGGTATAACTGGTATTAATTTACTCTGACCTCTGGTATAACTGTTATTAATTTACTCTGCTATTAATTTACTCTGGTCTCTGGTATAACTGCTATTAATTTAATTTGATCACTGGTATAACTGTTATTAATTTACTCTGACCTCTGGTACAACTGCTATTAATTTACTCTGACCTTTGGTACAACTGTTATTAATTTACTCTGACCTCTGGTATAACTGCTATTAATTTACTCTGATCTCTGGTATAACTGCTATTAATTTACTCTGATCTCTGGTATAACTGTTATTAATTTACTCTGATCTCTGGTACAACTGTTATTAATTTACACTGATCTCTGCTATAACTGCTATTATTAATTTACTCTGACCTCTGGAAAAACTGCTATTATTAATTTACTCTGACCTCTGGTATAACTGCTATTAATTTACTCTGACCTCGGGTATAACTGCTATTAATTTACTCTGACCTCTGGTATAACTGCCATAACTTTAACTTTACCCTGACCTCTGGTATAACTGCTATTAATTTACTTTGACCTCTCGTATAACTGTTATTAATTTACTCTGATCTCTGGTATAACTGCTATTATTAATTTACTCTGACCTCTGGTATAACTGCCATTAATTTACTCTGACCTCTGGTATAACTGCTATTAATTTACTCTGACCTCTGGTATAACTGTTATTAATAATTTACTCTGATCTCTGGTATAACTGCTATTAATTTACTCTGATCTCTGGTATAACTGCTATTAATTTACTCTGATCTCTGGTATAACTGCTATAAATTTACTCTAACCTCTGGTATAACTGCCATAACTTTAACTTTACCCTGACCTCTGGTATAACTGCTATTAATTTACTCTGACCTCTGGTATAACTGTTATTAATTTACGCTGACCTCTGGTATAACTGCTATTAATTTACTCTGATCTCTGTTATAACTGCTATTATTAATTTACTCTGACCTCTGGTATAACTGCCATTAATTTACTCTGACCTCTGGTATAACTGCTATTACTTTACTCTGACCTCTGGTATAACTGCTATTAATTTACTCTGATCCCTGGTATAACTTCTATTAATTTACTCTGATCTCTGGTATAACTGCTATTAATTTACTCTGATCTCTGGTACAACTGTTATTAATTTACACTGATCTCTGATATAACTGCTTTTATTAATTTACTGTGATCTCTGCTATAACTGCTATTATTAATTTACTCTGACCTCTGGAATAACTACTATTATTAATTTACTCTGACCTCTGGTATAACTGCTATTAATTTACTCTGACCTCTGGTATAACTGCCATAACTTTAACTTTACCCTGACCTCTGGTATAACTGCTATCAATTTACTCTGACCTCTGGTATAACTGTTATTAATTTACTCTGATCTCTGGTATAACTGCTATTATTAATTTACTCTGACTTTTGGTATAACTGCCATTAATTTACTCTGACCTCTGGTATAACTGCTATTACTTTACTCTGATCTCTGGTATAACTGCTTTTATTAATTTACTCTGACCTCTGGTATAACTGCTATTAATTTACTCTGATCTCTGGTATAACTGCTATTAATTTACTCTGACCTCTGGTATAACTGTTATTAATTTACGCTGACCTCTGGTATAACTGCTATTAATTTACTCTGATCTCTGGTATAACTGCTATTATTAATTTACTCTGACCTCTGGTATAACTGCCATTAATTTACTCTGACCTCTGGTATAACTGCTATTACTTTACTCTGACCTCTGGTATAACTGTTATTAATAATTTACTCTGACCTCTGGTATAACTGCTATTAATTTACTCTGATCTCTGGTATAACTGCTATTAATTTACTCTGATCTTTGGTATAACTGCTATTAATTTACTCTGACCTGTGGTATAACTGTTATTAATAATTTACTCTGACCTCTGGTATAACTGCTATTAATTTACTCTGATCTCTGGTATAACTGCTATTAATTTACTCTGATCTCTGGTATAATTGCTATAAATTTACTCTAACCTCTGGTATAACTGCCATAACTTTAACTTTACCCTGACCTCTGGTATAACTGCTATTAATTTACTCTGACCTCTGGTATAACTGTTATTAATTTACTCTGACCTCTGGTATAACTGCCATTAATTTACTCTGACCTCTGGTATAACTGCTATTACTTTACTCTGACCTCTGTTATAACTGTTATTAATTTACTCTGACTGCTGGTATAACTGCTATTACTTTACTCTGACCTCTGGTATAATTGCTATTAATTAACTCTGACCTCTGGTATAAATGTTATTAATTTACACTGAGCTCTGGAATAACTGCCATAACTTTAACTTTACCCTGACCTCTGGTATAACTGCTATTAATTTACTCTGACCTCTGGTATAACTGTTATTAATTTACGCTGACCTCTGGTATAACTGCTATTAATTTACTCTGATCTCTGGTATAACTGCTATTATTAATTTACTCTGACCTCTGGTATAACTGCTAATAATTTACTCTGACCTCTGGTATAACTGCTATTACTTTACTCTGACCTCTGGTATAACTGTTATTAATTTACTCTGACCTCTGGTATAACTGCTATTACTTTGCTCTGACCTCTGGTATAACTGCTATTATTAATTTACTCTGACCTCTGGTATAACTGCTAATAATTTACTCTGACCTCTGGTATAACTGCTATTACTTTACTCTGACCTCTGGTATAACTGTTATTAATTTACTCTGATCTCTGGTATAACTGCTATTATTAATTTACTCTGACCTCTGGTATAACTGCCATTAATTTACTCTGACCTCTGGTATAACTGCTATTAATTTACTCTGACCTCTGGTATAACTGTTATTAATAATTTACTCTGATCTCTGGTATAACTGCTATTAATTTACTCTGATCTCTGGTATAACTGCTATTAATTTACTCTGATCTCTGGTATAACTGCTATAAATTTACTCTAACCTCTGGTATAACTGCCATAACTTTAACTTTACCCTGACCTCTGGTATAACTGCTATTAATTTACTCTGACCTCTGGTATAACTGTTATTAATTTACGCTGACCTCTGGTATAACTGCTATTAATTTACTCTGATCTCTGTTATAACTGCTATTATTAATTTACTCTGACCTCTGGTATAACTGCCATTAATTTACTCTGACCTCTGGTATAACTGCTATTACTTTACTCTGACCTCTGGTATAACTGCTATTAATTTACTCTGATCCCTGGTATAACTTCTATTAATTTACTCTGATCTCTGGTATAACTGCTATTAATTTACTCTGATCTCTGGTACAACTGTTATTAATTTACACTGATCTCTGATATAACTGCTTTTATTAATTTACTGTGATCTCTGCTATAACTGCTATTATTAATTTACTCTGACCTCTGGAATAACTACTATTATTAATTTACTCTGACCTCTGGTATAACTGCTATTAATTTACTCTGACCTCTGGTATAACTGCCATAACTTTAACTTTACCCTGACCTCTGGTATAACTGCTATCAATTTACTCTGACCTCTGGTATAACTGTTATTAATTTACTCTGATCTCTGGTATAACTGCTATTATTAATTTACTCTGACTTTTGGTATAACTGCCATTAATTTACTCTGACCTCTGGTATAACTGCTATTACTTTACTCTGATCTCTGGTATAACTGCTTTTATTAATTTACTCTGACCTCTGGTATAACTGCTATTAATTTACTCTGATCTCTGGTATAACTGCTATTAATTTACTCTGACCTCTGGTATAACTGTTATTAATTTACGCTGACCTCTGGTATAACTGCTATTAATTTACTCTGATCTCTGGTATAACTGCTATTATTAATTTACTCTGACCTCTGGTATAACTGCCATTAATTTACTCTGACCTCTGGTATAACTGCTATTACTTTACTCTGACCTCTGGTATAACTGTTATTAATAATTTACTCTGACCTCTGGTATAACTGCTATTAATTTACTCTGATCTCTGGTATAACTGCTATTAATTTACTCTGATCTTTGGTATAACTGCTATTAATTTACTCTGACCTGTGGTATAACTGTTATTAATAATTTACTCTGACCTCTGGTATAACTGCTATTAATTTACTCTGATCTCTGGTATAACTGCTATTAATTTACTCTGATCTCTGGTATAATTGCTATAAATTTACTCTAACCTCTGGTATAACTGCCATAACTTTAACTTTACCCTGACCTCTGGTATAACTGCTATTAATTTACTCTGACCTCTGGTATAACTGTTATTAATTTACTCTGACCTCTGGTATAACTGCCATTAATTTACTCTGACCTCTGGTATAACTGCTATTACTTTACTCTGACCTCTGTTATAACTGTTATTAATTTACTCTGACTGCTGGTATAACTGCTATTACTTTACTCTGACCTCTGGTATAATTGCTATTAATTAACTCTGACCTCTGGTATAAATGTTATTAATTTACACTGAGCTCTGGAATAACTGCCATAACTTTAACTTTACCCTGACCTCTGGTATAACTGCTATTAATTTACTCTGACCTCTGGTATAACTGTTATTAATTTACGCTGACCTCTGGTATAACTGCTATTAATTTACTCTGATCTCTGGTATAACTGCTATTATTAATTTACTCTGACCTCTGGTATAACTGCCATTAATTTACTCTGACCTCTGGTATAACTGCTATTACTTTACTCTGACCTCTGGTATAACTGTTATTAATAATTTACTCTGACCTCTGGTATAACTGCTATTAATTTACTCTGATCTCTGGTATAACTGCTATTAATTTACTCTGATCTCTGGTATAACTGCTATTAATTTACTCTGACCTCTGGTATAACTGTTATTAATTTACGCTGACCTCTGGTATAACTGCTATTAATTTACTCTGATCTCTGGTATAACTGCTATTATTAATTTACTCTGACCTCTGGTATAACTGCTATTACTTTACTCTGACCTCTGGTATAACTGCTATTAATTTACTCTGATCTCTGGTATAACTGCTATTAATTTACTCTGACCTCTGGTATAACTGTTATTAATAATTTTCTCTGACCTCTGGTATAACTGCTATTAATTTACTCTGATCTCTGGTATAACTGCTATTAATTTACTCTGATCTCTGGTATGACTGCTATTAATTTACTCTGACCTCTGGTATAACTGCCATAACTTTAACTTTACCCTGACCTCTGGTATAACTGCTATTAATTTACTCTGATCTCTGGTATAACTGCTATTAATTTACTCTGACCTCTGGTATAACTGCCATAACTTTAACTTTACCCTGACCTCTGGTATAACTGTTATTAATTCACTCTGACCTCTGGTATAACTGGTATTAATTTACTCTGACCTCTGGTATAACTGTTATTAATTTACTCTGCTATTAATTTACTCTGGTCTCTGGTATAACTGCTATTAATTTAATTTGATCACTGGTATAACTGTTATTAATTTACTCTGACCTCTGGTACAACTGCTATTAATTTACTCTGACCTTTGGTACAACTGTTATTAATTTACTCTGACCTCTGGTATAACTGCTATTAATTTACTCTGATCTCTGGTATAACTGCTATTAATTTACTCTGATCTCTGGTATAACTGTTATTAATTTACTCTGATCTCTGGTACAACTGTTATTAATTTACACTGATCTCTGCTATAACTGCTATTATTAATTTACTCTGACCTCTGGAAAAACTGCTATTATTAATTTACTCTGACCTCTGGTATAACTGCTATTAATTTACTCTGACCTCGGGTATAACTGCTATTAATTTACTCTGACCTCTGGTATAACTGCCATAACTTTAACTTTACCCTGACCTCTGGTATAACTGCTATTAATTTACTTTGACCTCTCGTATAACTGTTATTAATTTACTCTGATCTCTGGTATAACTGCTATTATTAATTTACTCTGACCTCTGGTATAACTGCCATTAATTTACTCTGACCTCTGGTATAACTGCTATTAATTTACTCTGACCTCTGGTATAACTGTTATTAATAATTTACTCTGATCTCTGGTATAACTGCTATTAATTTACTCTGATCTCTGGTATAACTGCTATTAATTTACTCTGATCTCTGGTATAACTGCTATAAATTTACTCTAACCTCTGGTATAACTGCCATAACTTTAACTTTACCCTGACCTCTGGTATAACTGCTATTAATTTACTCTGACCTCTGGTATAACTGTTATTAATTTACGCTGACCTCTGGTATAACTGCTATTAATTTACTCTGATCTCTGTTATAACTGCTATTATTAATTTACTCTGACCTCTGGTATAACTGCCATTAATTTACTCTGACCTCTGGTATAACTGCTATTACTTTACTCTGACCTCTGGTATAACTGCTATTAATTTACTCTGATCCCTGGTATAACTTCTATTAATTTACTCTGATCTCTGGTATAACTGCTATTAATTTACTCTGATCTCTGGTACAACTGTTATTAATTTACACTGATCTCTGATATAACTGCTTTTATTAATTTACTGTGATCTCTGCTATAACTGCTATTATTAATTTACTCTGACCTCTGGAATAACTACTATTATTAATTTACTCTGACCTCTGGTATAACTGCTATTAATTTACTCTGACCTCTGGTATAACTGCCATAACTTTAACTTTACCCTGACCTCTGGTATAACTGCTATCAATTTACTCTGACCTCTGGTATAACTGTTATTAATTTACTCTGATCTCTGGTATAACTGCTATTATTAATTTACTCTGACTTTTGGTATAACTGCCATTAATTTACTCTGACCTCTGGTATAACTGCTATTACTTTACTCTGATCTCTGGTATAACTGCTTTTATTAATTTACTCTGACCTCTGGTATAACTGCTATTAATTTACTCTGATCTCTGGTATAACTGCTATTAATTTACTCTGACCTCTGGTATAACTGTTATTAATTTACGCTGACCTCTGGTATAACTGCTATTAATTTACTCTGATCTCTGGTATAACTGCTATTATTAATTTACTCTGACCTCTGGTATAACTGCCATTAATTTACTCTGACCTCTGGTATAACTGCTATTACTTTACTCTGACCTCTGGTATAACTGTTATTAATAATTTACTCTGACCTCTGGTATAACTGCTATTAATTTACTCTGATCTCTGGTATAACTGCTATTAATTTACTCTGATCTTTGGTATAACTGCTATTAATTTACTCTGACCTGTGGTATAACTGTTATTAATAATTTACTCTGACCTCTGGTATAACTGCTATTAATTTACTCTGATCTCTGGTATAACTGCTATTAATTTACTCTGATCTCTGGTATAATTGCTATAAATTTACTCTAACCTCTGGTATAACTGCCATAACTTTAACTTTACCCTGACCTCTGGTATAACTGCTATTAATTTACTCTGACCTCTGGTATAACTGTTATTAATTTACTCTGACCTCTGGTATAACTGCCATTAATTTACTCTGACCTCTGGTATAACTGCTATTACTTTACTCTGACCTCTGTTATAACTGTTATTAATTTACTCTGACTGCTGGTATAACTGCTATTACTTTACTCTGACCTCTGGTATAATTGCTATTAATTAACTCTGACCTCTGGTATAAATGTTATTAATTTACACTGAGCTCTGGAATAACTGCCATAACTTTAACTTTACCCTGACCTCTGGTATAACTGCTATTAATTTACTCTGACCTCTGGTATAACTGTTATTAATTTACGCTGACCTCTGGTATAACTGCTATTAATTTACTCTGATCTCTGGTATAACTGCTATTATTAATTTACTCTGACCTCTGGTATAACTGCTAATAATTTACTCTGACCTCTGGTATAACTGCTATTACTTTACTCTGACCTCTGGTATAACTGTTATTAATTTACTCTGACCTCTGGTATAACTGCTATTACTTTGCTCTGACCTCTGGTATAACTGCTATTATTAATTTACTCTGACCTCTGGTATAACTGCTAATAATTTACTCTGACCTCTGGTATAACTGCTATTACTTTACTCTGACCTCTGGTATAACTGTTATTAATTTACTCTGACCTCTGGTATAACTGCTATTACTTTACTCTGACCTCTGGTATAACTGCTATTAATAATTTACTCTGACCTCTGGTATAACTGCTATTAATTTACTCTGACCTCTGGTATAACTGCTATTATTAATTTACTCTGACCTCTGGTATAACTGCCATTAATTTACTCAGACCTCTAGTATAACTGTTATTAATTTACCCTGACCTCTGGTATAACTGCTATTAATTTACTCTGACCTCTGGTATAACTGCTATTATTAATTTAATCTGACCTCTGGTACAACTGCTATTAATTTACTCTGCTATTAATTTACTCTGACCTCTGGTATAATTGCTATTAATTAACTCTGATCTCTGGTATAACTGTTATTAATTTACTCTGACCTCTGGTATAACTGTTTTTAATTTACACTGAGCTCTGGTATAACTGCTATTATTAATTTACTCTGATTTCTGGTATAACTGCTATTATTAATTTACTCTGACCTCTGGTATAACTGCTATTAATTTACGCTGACCTCTGGTATAACTGCTATTTATAATTTACACTGACCTCTGGTATAACTGCTATTATCAATTTACTCTGACCTCTGGTATAACTGCTATTTATAATTTACACTGACCTCTGGTATAACTGCTATTATTAATTTACTCTGACCTCTGGTATAACTGCTATTAATTTACTCTGACCTCTGGTATAACTGCTATTATTAATTTACTCTGACCTCTGGTATAACTGCTATTAATTTACTCTGATCTCTGGTATAACTGTTCTTAATAATTTACTCTGACCTCTGGTATAACTGCTATTAATTTACTCTGACCTCTGGTATAACTGTTCTTAATAATTTACTCTGACCTCTGGTATAACTGCTATTAATTTACTCTGATCTCTGGTATAACTGCTATTAATTTACTCTGATCTCTGGTATAACTGCTATTAATTTACTCTGACCTCTGGTATAACTGTTATTAATTTACGCTGACCTCTGGTATAACTGCTATTAATTTACTCTGATCTCTGGTATAACTGCTATTATTAATTTACTCTGACCTCTGGTATAACTGCTATTACTTTACTCTGACCTCTGGTATAACTGCTATTAATTTACTCTGATCTCTGGTATAACTGCTATTAATTTACTCTGACCTCTGGTATAACTGTTATTAATAATTTTCTCTGACCTCTGGTATAACTGCTATTAATTTACTCTGATCTCTGGTATAACTGCTATTAATTTACTCTGATCTCTGGTATGACTGCTATTAATTTACTCTGACCTCTGGTATAACTGCCATAACTTTAACTTTACCCTGACCTCTGGTATAACTGCTATTAATTTACTCTGATCTCTGGTATAACTGCTATTAATTTACTCTGATCTCTGGTATAATTGCTATAAATTTACTCTAACCTCTGGTATAACTGCCATAACTTTAACTTTACCCTGACCTCTGGTATAACTGCTATTAATTTACTCTGACCTCTGGTATAACTGTTATTAATTTACTCTGACCTCTGGTATAACTGCCATTAATTTACTCTGACCTCTGGTATAACTGCTATTACTTTACTCTGACCTCTGTTATAACTGTTATTAATTTACTCTGACTGCTGGTATAACTGCTATTACTTTACTCTGACCTCTGGTATAATTGCTATTATTAATTTACTCTGACCTCTGGTATAACTGCCATTAATTTACTCTGACCTCTGGTATAACTGCTATTAATTTACTCTGACCTCTGGTATAACTGTTATTAATAATTTACTCTGATCTCTGGTATAACTGCTATTAATTTACTCTGATCTCTGGTATAACTGCTATTAATTTACTCTGATCTCTGGTATAACTGCTATAAATTTACTCTAACCTCTGGTATAACTGCCATAACTTTAACTTTACCCTGACCTCTGGTATAACTGCTATTAATTTACTCTGACCTCTGGTATAACTGTTATTAATTTACGCTGACCTCTGGTATAACTGCTATTAATTTACTCTGATCTCTGTTATAACTGCTATTATTAATTTACTCTGACCTCTGGTATAACTGCCATTAATTTACTCTGACCTCTGGTATAACTGCTATTACTTTACTCTGACCTCTGGTATAACTGCTATTAATTTACTCTGATCCCTGGTATAACTTCTATTAATTTACTCTGATCTCTGGTATAACTGCTATTAATTTACTCTGATCTCTGGTACAACTGTTATTAATTTACACTGATCTCTGATATAACTGCTTTTATTAATTTACTGTGATCTCTGCTATAACTGCTATTATTAATTTACTCTGACCTCTGGAATAACTACTATTATTAATTTACTCTGACCTCTGGTATAACTGCTATTAATTTACTCTGACCTCTGGTATAACTGCCATAACTTTAACTTTACCCTGACCTCTGGTATAACTGCTATCAATTTACTCTGACCTCTGGTATAACTGTTATTAATTTACTCTGATCTCTGGTATAACTGCTATTATTAATTTACTCTGACTTTTGGTATAACTGCCATTAATTTACTCTGACCTCTGGTATAACTGCTATTACTTTACTCTGATCTCTGGTATAACTGCTTTTATTAATTTACTCTGACCTCTGGTATAACTGCTATTAATTTACTCTGATCTCTGGTATAACTGCTATTAATTTACTCTGACCTCTGGTATAACTGTTATTAATTTACGCTGACCTCTGGTATAACTGCTATTAATTTACTCTGATCTCTGGTATAACTGCTATTATTAATTTACTCTGACCTCTGGTATAACTGCCATTAATTTACTCTGACCTCTGGTATAACTGCTATTACTTTACTCTGACCTCTGGTATAACTGTTATTAATAATTTACTCTGACCTCTGGTATAACTGCTATTAATTTACTCTGATCTCTGGTATAACTGCTATTAATTTACTCTGATCTTTGGTATAACTGCTATTAATTTACTCTGACCTGTGGTATAACTGTTATTAATAATTTACTCTGACCTCTGGTATAACTGCTATTAATTTACTCTGATCTCTGGTATAACTGCTATTAATTTACTCTGATCTCTGGTATAATTGCTATAAATTTACTCTAACCTCTGGTATAACTGCCATAACTTTAACTTTACCCTGACCTCTGGTATAACTGCTATTAATTTACTCTGACCTCTGGTATAACTGTTATTAATTTACTCTGACCTCTGGTATAACTGCCATTAATTTACTCTGACCTCTGGTATAACTGCTATTACTTTACTCTGACCTCTGTTATAACTGTTATTAATTTACTCTGACTGCTGGTATAACTGCTATTACTTTACTCTGACCTCTGGTATAATTGCTATTAATTAACTCTGACCTCTGGTATAAATGTTATTAATTTACACTGAGCTCTGGAATAACTGCCATAACTTTAACTTTACCCTGACCTCTGGTATAACTGCTATTAATTTACTCTGACCTCTGGTATAACTGTTATTAATTTACGCTGACCTCTGGTATAACTGCTATTAATTTACTCTGATCTCTGGTATAACTGCTATTATTAATTTACTCTGACCTCTGGTATAACTGCTAATAATTTACTCTGACCTCTGGTATAACTGCTATTACTTTACTCTGACCTCTGGTATAACTGTTATTAATTTACTCTGACCTCTGGTATAACTGCTATTACTTTGCTCTGACCTCTGGTATAACTGCTATTATTAATTTACTCTGACCTCTGGTATAACTGCTAATAATTTACTCTGACCTCTGGTATAACTGCTATTACTTTACTCTGACCTCTGGTATAACTGTTATTAATTTACTCTGACCTCTGGTATAACTGCTATTACTTTACTCTGACCTCTGGTATAACTGCTATTAATAATTTACTCTGACCTCTGGTATAACTGCTATTAATTTACTCTGACCTCTGGTATAACTGCTATTATTAATTTACTCTGACCTCTGGTATAACTGCCATTAATTTACTCAGACCTCTAGTATAACTGTTATTAATTTACCCTGACCTCTGGTATAACTGCTATTAATTTACTCTGACCTCTGGTATAACTGCTATTATTAATTTAATCTGACCTCTGGTACAACTGCTATTAATTTACTCTGCTATTAATTTACTCTGACCTCTGGTATAATTGCTATTAATTAACTCTGATCTCTGGTATAACTGTTATTAATTTACTCTGACCTCTGGTATAACTGTTTTTAATTTACACTGAGCTCTGATATAACTGCTTTTATTAATTTACTGTGATCTCTGCTATAACTGCTATTATTAATTTACTCTGACCTCTGGAATAACTACTATTATTAATTTACTCTGACCTCTGGTATAACTGCTATTAATTTACTCTGACCTCTGGTATAACTGCCATAACTTTAACTTTACCCTGACCTCTGGTATAACTGCTATCAATTTACTCTGACCTCTGGTATAACTGTTATTAATTTACTCTGATCTCTGGTATAACTGCTATTATTAATTTACTCTGACTTTTGGTATAACTGCCATTAATTTACTCTGACCTCTGGTATAACTGCTATTACTTTACTCTGATCTCTGGTATAACTGCTTTTATTAATTTACTCTGACCTCTGGTATAA
Organism: Silurus aristotelis; assembly: GCF_946808225.1. Taxonomy (NCBI): domain Eukaryota; kingdom Metazoa; phylum Chordata; class Actinopteri; order Siluriformes; family Siluridae; genus Silurus; species Silurus aristotelis. The sequence goes on along the minus strand of NC_139588.1, from coordinate 869,185 downwards.
CTGCTATTAATTTACTCTGATCTCTGGTATAACTGCTATTAATTTACTCTGACCTCTGGTATAACTGTTATTAATTTACGCTGACCTCTGGTATAACTGCTATTAATTTACTCTGATCTCTGGTATAACTGCTATTATTAATTTACTCTGACCTCTGGTATAACTGCCATTAATTTACTCTGACCTCTGGTATAACTGCTATTACTTTACTCTGACCTCTGGTATAACTGTTATTAATAATTTACTCTGACCTCTGGTATAACTGCTATTAATTTACTCTGATCTCTGGTATAACTGCTATTAATTTACTCTGATCTCTGGTATAACTGCTATTAATTTACTCTGACCTCTGGTATAACTGTTATTAATTTACGCTGACCTCTGGTATAACTGCTATTAATTTACTCTGATCTCTGGTATAACTGCTATTATTAATTTACTCTGACCTCTGGTATAACTGCTATTACTTTACTCTGACCTCTGGTATAACTGCTATTAATTTACTCTGATCTCTGGTATAACTGCTATTAATTTACTCTGACCTCTGGTATAACTGTTATTAATAATTTTCTCTGACCTCTGGTATAACTGCTATTAATTTACTCTGATCTCTGGTATAACTGCTATTAATTTACTCTGATCTCTGGTATGACTGCTATTAATTTACTCTGACCTCTGGTATAACTGCCATAACTTTAACTTTACCCTGACCTCTGGTATAACTGCTATTAATTTACTCTGATCTCTGGTATAACTGCTATTAATTTACTCTGACCTCTGGTATAACTGCCATAACTTTAACTTTACCCTGACCTCTGGTATAACTGTTATTAATTCACTCTGACCTCTGGTATAACTGGTATTAATTTACTCTGACCTCTGGTATAACTGTTATTAATTTACTCTGCTATTAATTTACTCTGGTCTCTGGTATAACTGCTATTAATTTAATTTGATCACTGGTATAACTGTTATTAATTTACTCTGACCTCTGGTACAACTGCTATTAATTTACTCTGACCTTTGGTACAACTGTTATTAATTTACTCTGACCTCTGGTATAACTGCTATTAATTTACTCTGATCTCTGGTATAACTGCTATTAATTTACTCTGATCTCTGGTATAACTGTTATTAATTTACTCTGATCTCTGGTACAACTGTTATTAATTTACACTGATCTCTGCTATAACTGCTATTATTAATTTACTCTGACCTCTGGAAAAACTGCTATTATTAATTTACTCTGACCTCTGGTATAACTGCTATTAATTTACTCTGACCTCGGGTATAACTGCTATTAATTTACTCTGACCTCTGGTATAACTGCCATAACTTTAACTTTACCCTGACCTCTGGTATAACTGCTATTAATTTACTTTGACCTCTCGTATAACTGTTATTAATTTACTCTGATCTCTGGTATAACTGCTATTATTAATTTACTCTGACCTCTGGTATAACTGCCATTAATTTACTCTGACCTCTGGTATAACTGCTATTAATTTACTCTGACCTCTGGTATAACTGTTATTAATAATTTACTCTGATCTCTGGTATAACTGCTATTAATTTACTCTGATCTCTGGTATAACTGCTATTAATTTACTCTGATCTCTGGTATAACTGCTATAAATTTACTCTAACCTCTGGTATAACTGCCATAACTTTAACTTTACCCTGACCTCTGGTATAACTGCTATTAATTTACTCTGACCTCTGGTATAACTGTTATTAATTTACGCTGACCTCTGGTATAACTGCTATTAATTTACTCTGATCTCTGTTATAACTGCTATTATTAATTTACTCTGACCTCTGGTATAACTGCCATTAATTTACTCTGACCTCTGGTATAACTGCTATTACTTTACTCTGACCTCTGGTATAACTGCTATTAATTTACTCTGATCCCTGGTATAACTTCTATTAATTTACTCTGATCTCTGGTATAACTGCTATTAATTTACTCTGATCTCTGGTACAACTGTTATTAATTTACACTGATCTCTGATATAACTGCTTTTATTAATTTACTGTGATCTCTGCTATAACTGCTATTATTAATTTACTCTGACCTCTGGAATAACTACTATTATTAATTTACTCTGACCTCTGGTATAACTGCTATTAATTTACTCTGACCTCTGGTATAACTGCCATAACTTTAACTTTACCCTGACCTCTGGTATAACTGCTATCAATTTACTCTGACCTCTGGTATAACTGTTATTAATTTACTCTGATCTCTGGTATAACTGCTATTATTAATTTACTCTGACTTTTGGTATAACTGCCATTAATTTACTCTGACCTCTGGTATAACTGCTATTACTTTACTCTGATCTCTGGTATAACTGCTTTTATTAATTTACTCTGACCTCTGGTATAACTGCTATTAATTTACTCTGATCTCTGGTATAACTGCTATTAATTTACTCTGACCTCTGGTATAACTGTTATTAATTTACGCTGACCTCTGGTATAACTGCTATTAATTTACTCTGATCTCTGGTATAACTGCTATTATTAATTTACTCTGACCTCTGGTATAACTGCCATTAATTTACTCTGACCTCTGGTATAACTGCTATTACTTTACTCTGACCTCTGGTATAACTGTTATTAATAATTTACTCTGACCTCTGGTATAACTGCTATTAATTTACTCTGATCTCTGGTATAACTGCTATTAATTTACTCTGATCTTTGGTATAACTGCTATTAATTTACTCTGACCTGTGGTATAACTGTTATTAATAATTTACTCTGACCTCTGGTATAACTGCTATTAATTTACTCTGATCTCTGGTATAACTGCTATTAATTTACTCTGATCTCTGGTATAATTGCTATAAATTTACTCTAACCTCTGGTATAACTGCCATAACTTTAACTTTACCCTGACCTCTGGTATAACTGCTATTAATTTACTCTGACCTCTGGTATAACTGTTATTAATTTACTCTGACCTCTGGTATAACTGCCATTAATTTACTCTGACCTCTGGTATAACTGCTATTACTTTACTCTGACCTCTGTTATAACTGTTATTAATTTACTCTGACTGCTGGTATAACTGCTATTACTTTACTCTGACCTCTGGTATAATTGCTATTAATTAACTCTGACCTCTGGTATAAATGTTATTAATTTACACTGAGCTCTGGAATAACTGCCATAACTTTAACTTTACCCTGACCTCTGGTATAACTGCTATTAATTTACTCTGACCTCTGGTATAACTGTTATTAATTTACGCTGACCTCTGGTATAACTGCTATTAATTTACTCTGATCTCTGGTATAACTGCTATTATTAATTTACTCTGACCTCTGGTATAACTGCTAATAATTTACTCTGACCTCTGGTATAACTGCTATTACTTTACTCTGACCTCTGGTATAACTGTTATTAATTTACTCTGACCTCTGGTATAACTGCTATTACTTTGCTCTGACCTCTGGTATAACTGCTATTATTAATTTACTCTGACCTCTGGTATAACTGCTAATAATTTACTCTGACCTCTGGTATAACTGCTATTACTTTACTCTGACCTCTGGTATAACTGTTATTAATTTACTCTGACCTCTGGTATAACTGCTATTACTTTACTCTGACCTCTGGTATAACTGCTATTAATAATTTACTCTGACCTCTGGTATAACTGCTATTAATTTACTCTGACCTCTGGTATAACTGCTATTATTAATTTACTCTGACCTCTGGTATAACTGCCATTAATTTACTCAGACCTCTAGTATAACTGTTATTAATTTACCCTGACCTCTGGTATAACTGCTATTAATTTACTCTGACCTCTGGTATAACTGCTATTATTAATTTAATCTGACCTCTGGTACAACTGCTATTAATTTACTCTGCTATTAATTTACTCTGACCTCTGGTATAATTGCTATTAATTAACTCTGATCTCTGGTATAACTGTTATTAATTTACTCTGACCTCTGGTATAACTGTTTTTAATTTACACTGAGCTCTGGTATAACTGCTATTATTAATTTACTCTGATTTCTGGTATAACTGCTATTATTAATTTACTCTGACCTCTGGTATAACTGCTATTAATTTACGCTGACCTCTGGTATAACTGCTATTTATAATTTACACTGACCTCTGGTATAACTGCTATTATCAATTTACTCTGACCTCTGGTATAACTGCTATTTATAATTTACACTGACCTCTGGTATAACTGCTATTATTAATTTACTCTGACCTCTGGTATAACTGCTATTAATTTACTCTGACCTCTGGTATAACTGCTATTATTAATTTACTCTGACCTCTGGTATAACTGCTATTAATTTACTCTGATCTCTGGTATAACTGTTCTTAATAATTTACTCTGACCTCTGGTATAACTGCTATTAATTTACTCTGACCTCTGGTATAACTGTTCTTAATAATTTACTCTGACCTCTGGTATAACTGCTATTAATTTACTCTGATCTCTGGTATAACTGCTATTAATTTACTCTGATCTCTGGTATAACTGCTATTAATTTACTCTGACCTCTGGTATAACTGTTATTAATTTACGCTGACCTCTGGTATAACTGCTATTAATTTACTCTGATCTCTGGTATAACTGCTATTATTAATTTACTCTGACCTCTGGTATAACTGCTATTACTTTACTCTGACCTCTGGTATAACTGCTATTAATTTACTCTGATCTCTGGTATAACTGCTATTAATTTACTCTGACCTCTGGTATAACTGTTATTAATAATTTTCTCTGACCTCTGGTATAACTGCTATTAATTTACTCTGATCTCTGGTATAACTGCTATTAATTTACTCTGATCTCTGGTATGACTGCTATTAATTTACTCTGACCTCTGGTATAACTGCCATAACTTTAACTTTACCCTGACCTCTGGTATAACTGCTATTAATTTACTCTGATCTCTGGTATAACTGCTATTAATTTACTCTGACCTCTGGTATAACTGCCATAACTTTAACTTTACCCTGACCTCTGGTATAACTGTTATTAATTCACTCTGACCTCTGGTATAACTGGTATTAATTTACTCTGACCTCTGGTATAACTGTTATTAATTTACTCTGCTATTAATTTACTCTGGTCTCTGGTATAACTGCTATTAATTTAATTTGATCACTGGTATAACTGTTATTAATTTACTCTGACCTCTGGTACAACTGCTATTAATTTACTCTGACCTTTGGTACAACTGTTATTAATTTACTCTGACCTCTGGTATAACTGCTATTAATTTACTCTGATCTCTGGTATAACTGCTATTAATTTACTCTGATCTCTGGTATAACTGTTATTAATTTACTCTGATCTCTGGTACAACTGTTATTAATTTACACTGATCTCTGCTATAACTGCTATTATTAATTTACTCTGACCTCTGGAAAAACTGCTATTATTAATTTACTCTGACCTCTGGTATAACTGCTATTAATTTACTCTGACCTCGGGTATAACTGCTATTAATTTACTCTGACCTCTGGTATAACTGCCATAACTTTAACTTTACCCTGACCTCTGGTATAACTGCTATTAATTTACTTTGACCTCTCGTATAACTGTTATTAATTTACTCTGATCTCTGGTATAACTGCTATTATTAATTTACTCTGACCTCTGGTATAACTGCCATTAATTTACTCTGACCTCTGGTATAACTGCTATTAATTTACTCTGACCTCTGGTATAACTGTTATTAATAATTTACTCTGATCTCTGGTATAACTGCTATTAATTTACTCTGATCTCTGGTATAACTGCTATTAATTTACTCTGATCTCTGGTATAACTGCTATAAATTTACTCTAACCTCTGGTATAACTGCCATAACTTTAACTTTACCCTGACCTCTGGTATAACTGCTATTAATTTACTCTGACCTCTGGTATAACTGTTATTAATTTACGCTGACCTCTGGTATAACTGCTATTAATTTACTCTGATCTCTGTTATAACTGCTATTATTAATTTACTCTGACCTCTGGTATAACTGCCATTAATTTACTCTGACCTCTGGTATAACTGCTATTACTTTACTCTGACCTCTGGTATAACTTCTATTAATTTACTCTGATCTCTGGTATAACTGCTATTAATTTACTCTGATCCCTGGTATAACTTCTATTAATTTACTCTGATCTCTGGTATAACTGCTATTAATTTACTCTGATCTCTGGTACAACTGTTATTAATTTACACTGATCTCTGATATAACTGCTTTTATTAATTTACTGTGATCTCTGCTATAACTGCTATTATTAATTTACTCTGACCTCTGGAATAACTACTATTATTAATTTACTCTGACCTCTGGTATAACTGCTATTAATTTACTCTGACCTCTGGTATAACTGCCATAACTTTAACTTTACCCTGACCTCTGGTATAACTGCTATCAATTTACTCTGACCTCTGGTATAACTGTTATTAATTTACTCTGATCTCTGGTATAACTGCTATTATTAATTTACTCTGACTTTTGGTATAACTGCCATTAATTTACTCTGACCTCTGGTATAACTGCTATTACTTTACTCTGATCTCTGGTATAACTGCTTTTATTAATTTACTCTGACCTCTGGTATAACTGCTATTAATTTACTCTGATCTCTGGTATAACTGCTATTAATTTACTCTGACCTCTGGTATAACTGTTATTAATTTACGCTGACCTCTGGTATAACTGCTATTAATTTACTCTGATCTCTGGTATAACTGCTATTATTAATTTACTCTGACCTCTGGTATAACTGCCATTAATTTACTCTGACCTCTGGTATAACTGCTATTACTTTACTCTGACCTCTGGTATAACTGTTATTAATAATTTACTCTGACCTCTGGTATAACTGCTATTAATTTACTCTGATCTCTGGTATAACTGCTATTAATTTACTCTGATCTTTGGTATAACTGCTATTAATTTACTCTGACCTGTGGTATAACTGTTATTAATAATTTACTCTGACCTCTGGTATAACTGCTATTAATTTACTCTGATCTCTGGTATAACTGCTATTAATTTACTCTGATCTCTGGTATAATTGCTATAAATTTACTCTAACCTCTGGTATAACTGCCATAACTTTAACTTTACCCTGACCTCTGGTATAACTGCTATTAATTTACTCTGACCTCTGGTATAACTGTTATTAATTTACTCTGACCTCTGGTATAACTGCCATTAATTTACTCTGACCTCTGGTATAACTGCTATTACTTTACTCTGACCTCTGTTATAACTGTTATTAATTTACTCTGACTGCTGGTATAACTGCTATTACTTTACTCTGACCTCTGGTATAATTGCTATTAATTAACTCTGACCTCTGGTATAAATGTTATTAATTTACACTGAGCTCTGGAATAACTGCCATAACTTTAACTTTACCCTGACCTCTGGTATAACTGCTATTAATTTACTCTGACCTCTGGTATAACTGTTATTAATTTACGCTGACCTCTGGTATAACTGCTATTAATTTACTCTGATCTCTGGTATAACTGCTATTATTAATTTACTCTGACCTCTGGTATAACTGCTAATAATTTACTCTGACCTCTGGTATAACTGCTATTACTTTACTCTGACCTCTGGTATAACTGTTATTAATTTACTCTGACCTCTGGTATAACTGCTATTACTTTGCTCTGACCTCTGGTATAACTGCTATTATTAATTTACTCTGACCTCTGGTATAACTGCTAATAATTTACTCTGACCTCTGGTATAACTGCTATTACTTTACTCTGACCTCTGGTATAACTGTTATTAATTTACTCTGACCTCTGGTATAACTGCTATTACTTTACTCTGACCTCTGGTATAACTGCTATTAATAATTTACTCTGACCTCTGGTATAACTGCTATTAATTTACTCTGACCTCTGGTATAACTGCTATTATTAATTTACTCTGACCTCTGGTATAACTGCCATTAATTTACTCAGACCTCTAGTATAACTGTTATTAATTTACCCTGACCTCTGGTATAACTGCTATTAATTTACTCTGACCTCTGGTATAACTGCTATTATTAATTTAATCTGACCTCTGGTACAACTGCTATTAATTTACTCTGCTATTAATTTACTCTGACCTCTGGTATAATTGCTATTAATTAACTCTGATCTCTGGTATAACTGTTATTAATTTACTCTGACCTCTGGTATAACTGTTTTTAATTTACACTGAGCTCTGGTATAACTGCTATTATTAATTTACTCTGATTTCTGGTATAACTGCTATTATTAATTTACTCTGACCTCTGGTATAACTGCTATTAATTTACGCTGACCTCTGGTATAACTGCTATTTATAATTTACACTGACCTCTGGTATAACTGCTATTATCAATTTACTCTGACCTCTGGTATAACTGCTATTTATAATTTACACTGACCTCTGGTATAACTGCTATTATTAATTTACTCTGACCTCTGGTATAACTGCTATTAATTTACTCTGACCTCTGGTATAACTGCTATTATTAATTTACTCTGACCTCTGGTATAACTGCTATTAATTTACTCTGATCTCTGGTATAACTGTTCTTAATAATTTACTCTGACCTCTGGTATAACTGCTATTAATTTACTCTGACCTCTGGTATAACTGTTCTTAATAATTTACTCTGACCTCTGGTATAACTGCTATTAATTTACTCTGATCTCTGGTATAACTGCTATTAATTTACTCTGATCTCTGGTATAACTGCTATTAATTTACTCTGACCTCTGGTATAACTGTTATTAATTTACGCTGACCTCTGGTATAACTGCTATTAATTTACTCTGATCTCTGGTATAACTGCTATTATTAATTTACTCTGACCTCTGGTATAACTGCTATTACTTTACTCTGACCTCTGGTATAACTGCTATTAATTTACTCTGATCTCTGGTATAACTGCTATTAATTTACTCTGACCTCTGGTATAACTGTTATTAATAATTTTCTCTGACCTCTGGTATAACTGCTATTAATTTACTCTGATCTCTGGTATAACTGCTATTAATTTACTCTGATCTCTGGTATGACTGCTATTAATTTACTCTGACCTCTGGTATAACTGCCATAACTTTAACTTTACCCTGACCTCTGGTATAACTGCTATTAATTTACTCTGATCTCTGGTATAACTGCTATTAATTTACTCTGACCTCTGGTATAACTGCCATAACTTTAACTTTACCCTGACCTCTGGTATAACTGTTATTAATTCACTCTGACCTCTGGTATAACTGGTATTAATTTACTCTGACCTCTGGTATAACTGTTATTAATTTACTCTGCTATTAATTTACTCTGGTCTCTGGTATAACTGCTATTAATTTAATTTGATCACTGGTATAACTGTTATTAATTTACTCTGACCTCTGGTACAACTGCTATTAATTTACTCTGACCTTTGGTACAACTGTTATTAATTTACTCTGACCTCTGGTATAACTGCTATTAATTTACTCTGATCTCTGGTATAACTGCTATTAATTTACTCTGATCTCTGGTATAACTGTTATTAATTTACTCTGATCTCTGGTACAACTGTTATTAATTTACACTGATCTCTGCTATAACTGCTATTATTAATTTACTCTGACCTCTGGAAAAACTGCTATTATTAATTTACTCTGACCTCTGGTATAACTGCTATTAATTTACTCTGACCTCGGGTATAACTGCTATTAATTTACTCTGACCTCTGGTATAACTGCCATAACTTTAACTTTACCCTGACCTCTGGTATAACTGCTATTAATTTACTTTGACCTCTCGTATAACTGTTATTAATTTACTCTGATCTCTGGTATAACTGCTATTATTAATTTACTCTGACCTCTGGTATAACTGCCATTAATTTACTCTGACCTCTGGTATAACTGCTATTAATTTACTCTGACCTCTGGTATAACTGTTATTAATAATTTACTCTGATCTCTGGTATAACTGCTATTAATTTACTCTGATCTCTGGTATAACTGCTATTAATTTACTCTGATCTCTGGTATAACTGCTATAAATTTACTCTAACCTCTGGTATAACTGCCATAACTTTAACTTTACCCTGACCTCTGGTATAACTGCTATTAATTTACTCTGACCTCTGGTATAACTGTTATTAATTTACGCTGACCTCTGGTATAACTGCTATTAATTTACTCTGATCTCTGTTATAACTGCTATTATTAATTTACTCTGACCTCTGGTATAACTGCCATTAATTTACTCTGACCTCTGGTATAACTGCTATTACTTTACTCTGACCTCTGGTATAACTGCTATTAATTTACTCTGATCCCTGGTATAACTTCTATTAATTTACTCTGATCTCTGGTATAACTGCTATTAATTTACTCTGATCTCTGGTACAACTGTTATTAATTTACACTGATCTCTGATATAACTGCTTTTATTAATTTACTGTGATCTCTGCTATAACTGCTATTATTAATTTACTCTGACCTCTGGAATAACTACTATTATTAATTTACTCTGACCTCTGGTATAACTGCTATTAATTTACTCTGACCTCTGGTATAACTGCCATAACTTTAACTTTACCCTGACCTCTGGTATAACTGCTATCAATTTACTCTGACCTCTGGTATAACTGTTATTAATTTACTCTGACCTCTGGTATAACCGCTATTAATTTACTCTGATCTCTGGTATAACTGCTATTATTAATTTACTCTGACTTTTGGTATAACTGCCATTAATTTACTCTGACCTCTGGTATAACTGCTATTACTTTACTCTGATCTCTGGTATAACTGCTTTTATTAATTTACTCTGACCTCTGGTATAACTGCTATTAATTTACTCTGATCTCTGGTATAACTGCTATTAATTTACTCTGACCTCTGGTATAACTGTTATTAATTTACGCTGACCTCTGGTATAACTGCTATTAATTTACTCTGATCTCTGGTATAACTGCTATTATTAATTTACTCTGACCTCTGGTATAACTGCCATTAATTTACTCTGACCTCTGGTATAACTGCTATTACTTTACTCTGACCTCTGGTATAACTGTTATTAATAATTTACTCTGACCTCTGGTATAACTGCTATTAATTTACTCTGATCTCTGGTATAACTGCTATTAATTTACTCTGATCTTTGGTATAACTGCTATTAATTTACTCTGACCTGTGGTATAACTGTTATTAATAATTTACTCTGACCTCTGGTATAACTGCTATTAATTTACTCTGATCTCTGGTATAACTGCTATTAATTTACTCTGATCTCTGGTATAATTGCTATAAATTTACTCTAACCTCTGGTATAACTGCCATAACTTTAACTTTACCCTGACCTCTGGTATAACTGCTATTAATTTACTCTGACCTCTGGTATAACTGTTATTAATTTACTCTGACCTCTGGTATAACTGCCATTAATTTACTCTGACCTCTGGTATAACTGCTATTACTTTACTCTGACCTCTGTTATAACTGTTATTAATTTACTCTGACTGCTGGTATAACTGCTATTACTTTACTCTGACCTCTGGTATAATTGCTATTAATTAACTCTGACCTCTGGTATAAATGTTATTAATTTACACTGAGCTCTGGAATAACTGCCATAACTTTAACTTTACCCTGACCTCTGGTATAACTGCTATTAATTTACTCTGACCTCTGGTATAACTGTTATTAATTTACGCTGACCTCTGGTATAACTGCTATTAATTTACTCTGATCTCTGGTATAACTGCTATTATTAATTTACTCTGACCTCTGGTATAACTGCTAATAATTTACTCTGACCTCTGGTATAACTGCTATTACTTTACTCTGACCTCTGGTATAACTGTTATTAATTTACTCTGACCTCTGGTATAACTGCTATTACTTTGCTCTGACCTCTGGTATAACTGCTATTATTAATTTACTCTGACCTCTGGTATAACTGCTAATAATTTACTCTGACCTCTGGTATAACTGCTATTACTTTACTCTGACCTCTGGTATAACTGTTATTAATTTACTCTGACCTCTGGTATAACTGCTATTACTTTACTCTGACCTCTGGTATAACTGCTATTAATAATTTACTCTGACCTCTGGTATAACTGCTATTAATTTACTCTGACCTCTGGTATAACTGCTATTATTAATTTACTCTGACCTCTGGTATAACTGCCATTAATTTACTCAGACCTCTAGTATAACTGTTATTAATTTACCCTGACCTCTGGTATAACTGCTATTAATTTACTCTGACCTCTGGTATAACTGCTATTATTAATTTAATCTGACCTCTGGTACAACTGCTATTAATTTACTCTGCTATTAATTTACTCTGACCTCTGGTATAATTGCTATTAATTAACTCTGATCTCTGGTATAACTGTTATTAATTTACTCTGACCTCTGGTATAACTGTTTTTAATTTACACTGAGCTCTGGTATAACTGCTATTATTAATTTACTCTGATTTCTGGTATAACTGCTATTATTAATTTACTCTGACCTCTGGTATAACTGCTATTAATTTACGCTGACCTCTGGTATAACTGCTATTTATAATTTACACTGACCTCTGGTATAACTGCTATTATCAATTTACTCTGACCTCTGGTATAACTGCTATTTATAATTTACACTGACCTCTGGTATAACTGCTATTATTAATTTACTCTGACCTCTGGTATAACTGCTATTAATTTACTCTGACCTCTGGTATAACTGCTATTATTAATTTACTCTGACTTCTGGTATAACTGCTATTAATTTACTCTGATCTCTGGTATAACTGTTCTTAATAATTTACTCTGACCTCTGGTATAACTGCTATTAATTTACTCTGACCTCTGGTATAACTGTTCTTAATAATTTACTCTGACCTCTGGTATAACTGCTATTAATTTACTCTGATCTCTGGTATAACTGCTATCAATTTACTCTGACGTCTAGTATAACTGTTATTAATTTACTCTGACCTCTGGTATAACTGCTATTTACTCTGACCTCTGGTATAACTGCTATTTACTCTGACCTCTGGTACAACTGTTAATAATTTACTCTGACCTCTGGTATAACTGCTATTAATTTACTCTGTCCTCAGGTATAACTGTTATTAATTTACTCTGGTCTCTGGTATAATTGCTATTAATTTACTTTGACCTCTGGTATAACTGCTATTATTTACTCTGACCTCTGGTATACCTGCTATTAATTTACTCTGACGTCCGGTATAACTGCTATTATTAATTTACTCTGATCTCTGGTATAACTGCTATTAATAATTTACTCTGACCTCTGGTATAACTGCTAGTAATTTACTCTGACCTCTGGTATAACTGCTATTATTAATTTACTCTGACCTCTGGTATAACTGCTATTAATTTACTCAGACCTCTAGTATAACTGTTATTAATTTACTCTGACCTCTGGTATAACTGCTATTAATTTACTCTGACCTCTGGTATAACTGTTATTAATTTACTCTGACCTCTGGTATAACTGTTATTAATTTACTCTGACCTCTGGTATAACTGCTATTATTAATTTAATCTGACCTCTGGTGCAACTGCTATTAATTTTCTCTGCTATTAATTTACTCTGACCTCTGGTATAATTGCTATTAATTAACTCTGACCTCTGGTATAACTGTTATTAATTTACTCTGACCTCTGGTATAACTGCTATTATAAATTTACTCTGATCTCTGGTATAACTGCTATTATTAATTTACTCTGACATCTGGTATAACTGCTATTAATAATTGTCTCTGATCTCTGGTATAACTATTATTAATTTTCTCTGATCTCTGGTATAACTGCTATTAATAATTTTCTCTGATCTCTGGTATAACTGTTATTAATTTTCAATGGGCTCTGGTATAACTGCTATTAATTTACTCTGACCCATGGTATAACTGATATATCAATAATTATTGTTTATTTTTATGATTATTATTATTATTATTAGCAGAAGCTGAAGTATGGGATTATACAATGGAAAGTCAAAAGCGGAGTCACACAGTATAATGGGGATTCTGGGGCTGGTTCTTCCTACAGTCTATCAACATGATCCGTGAGTCAGACATGTCTTGTGTCACTGTGGTGAAATCATGTCATTTACATTCGGTTTGACAGCAACTTCATTCAGTTTCTATTTATGGGCTCTGGTGCGATACTGTACCTCCTTTGCAAGAAGTTTTGGTTTGGAGCATAGGTCCTGCTTTATTTGTTCAAAGGATCAATTCCTCCAAGCCTTATTGCTTCTCTTTTCTCATGGGATTTCAGCAGAATACACATCTGCCACATTCAGAAAAGAAAAGAAAAAATGTGAGTGCAGGCAGAGAGCAGAGCTGTATATAAGTGTACAGAGATCTGATACTTCAGTAGAAACTTAACTGTAATGGACGGTGAAGATGGAGAGTCATGATTTCAGCAGGTTCAGCATGGTTTGTAGGTGTGCTGGTGCTATACAAATATAAAAAACTCTAAAAACTTGGCCTTTTATTCTCATCTAATCTAAGTGTGTGTTGCGTTCTAATCTATTGGTGTGAGAGTGTGCATGGAAAGAGAAAGAAAAGAGGAGAAAGAAGGAGAACCACGTGATGCTCGTCAACATTTTCATTACTTGTGCTACATAAATATCACTGCGAAACGATTCAAAAGCGGGACCTCCAGAGCGCCTGCAAACTGCGCTGCCAAAGACATTGCCAAAATGCCTTAGTGTAAGAGAATGTCCTGGTTCTACCACCTGGTAGGGGAAAGTGTATTGGATCTCTGGAGCATGAAAAAAAAGTTTAAGTTACTCATGCTCTGGAGCTCAGCAGAGCCTCTGTGCTCTTTTGGTCTTGAGATGTTGCATGGTGAGCCTCTGGTTGTTCCGTTTTTCAGGGGGATTTCATCTAAGGAACATTATACAAATTTCAGGGACTCTGAAGCTCAGACAAGCCGTGGCACATTGTTCGGCACGTGCGACGTCGGATGGTGATGTCCTGGATCTGCTGCACTACAGCCACAGCACGAGCCGGCAAGTGCATAATACCGTAAGGTTTTATCACGGTATTCAATTCTGTGGACAAATGTTTTTATATGGTGTACGACACAGAAATAAGAAGTAAAATGACATTTATCTTCCTGAATCGCACTGGATGGTTGTGTGGAAGATGAGCGAACATGTTGGACGTGTTCCGGTGTTTGGCTGCTACTTTCCCTCCACATGTTTCACACAAAGGGAAATCGTCTTCCACCTGCAGTCCCTCAGCATTTTCCGCTACCCAAAATATTTCCAAATCTTTGACTTTACCCTTTTAGAAGGGGCATAAATTATCGTCAGTGTTCCACCTCACGCCATGCTTCTCCTCCACGTGGAGACTGTTTACATCAGAGAGCGCATGTCTCTTTTACACAGCATACACGCAGTGTACTAGCATGAAAAAGCAGCTGACACGTTCTAAACTTCTACATTTGGAGCTACAATTATTCACGCTATTTTGAAATGTCTGCGCTAAAAATACTGTGCATATTCATTACCGCAATTTACTGCATTACAGAATTACCGGCACATGTCTTATACTAATCTATCGATATATATCCCTGTGAAACACCCTTTCAAGAAGTTTTGGTTGAAGCATAGGTTCTGATATCGGTAGGTGAAAGATCATGCTTTCCGATCCTTATGGTGCCATTTTCTTCTGTTATTCCAGTGAATTCTCATCCTTCACATTCAGAAAAGAAAAGAATAAATGTGAGAGCAGGCAGAGAGCAGAGCTGTATATAAGTGTACAGAGATCTGATACGTCAGTAGAAACTTAACTCTAATGGACGGTGAAGATGGAGAGTCATGATTTCAGCAGGACTCCGTGCCACCACTAGCACAAAGAATAATACATTGGTTAGAATGAAAGTTAAGGAAGCAGAAACATCATGTCAAACCAAATGAAATTTACCTAGCGGTTCTGATTTCACCACAGTGACACAAGACATGTCTCTGGACCCTGAACCATGAGCACTGACTCCCCATAGAACCATAATCTGACGTGGCTTAGTGCACACAAACGCCCTGGTTCTGTCACCTTGTAAAGGATTTGGCCTTCATCTCTGCAGCCTGATAAAACATTACAAAGACTCATCCTCTGGAGCTCAGAGCAGCCACGGTGTTCATTTAGGTGCATGGGATCCCCTCCCACAATATCCAACATCCCATGCCCAGAAGAGAGCACTGTGGCTGCTATGAGCTCCAGGGGAATCTCCATAGAAGTTTGAAATTCCCCAACAAGGCAACAGAACCAGAGGGGGGAGGGTGCAGGG
The DNA here is from genome assembly GCF_946808225.1 of Silurus aristotelis. Lineage (NCBI taxonomy): Eukaryota > Metazoa > Chordata > Actinopteri > Siluriformes > Siluridae > Silurus > Silurus aristotelis. The sequence continues at coordinate 852,868 of NC_139588.1, read as the reverse complement.
AAAGAGAAAGAAAAGCCCATGAATCAGCTTCCTTTCTCTGGCTCAAACCTCCAGACGCACATAGGCGTTTCGAGTGCTTGGCCCCCTTCGATCGCTACCGTCCCCCAATATCCCGACGACACATCAATCAAGAAACTAAAAAGTTGAACCTCCAGAACGCCTGCAAAAAGCCATCAGACGGACTGGAACGGTGCAAGCCAACGCCCTGGTTCTGCCACGCCGTCACGGATTTGGACTTTGTCTCTCACGCCAGACACTTTGTCATATATCAAAGCAAACAGCCCTTTGGGGTGAATTGCATCATGGGAGATGGCATTACCCTTCTTGTGCAGAAGGGCATTATGGGTATCAAAATGGGCGCGGTCATCAAAATACATGAAGGGGGACATGTGACATATCGACGGACTCAGCGTAGCATAGGGAGTTGGACTGTGGGTAATATAATGACATCACGTGACGTCACGTCAAGCCACGCCCCCACCATTAGTCCAAATAAGCACGAAAAAAAACATGCTCAGAAATGGGCGTGTGATATGTCTAAGTACTCGGCACAGTGGGGGGAGTTGAACCCCGGCTGAATCGAAGACGTCACGTGATGTCACAGGCCACGCCCACCGAGCAAACCTGTTAGCTTACCGTGTCCCTAAAATCGTTTGGACCCGGACGTGTGACACATCAAACCGCTCGGCACGGTCTGGGTAATATCCGGCGGAGTGCCATATCTATGCCGCGTGACGTCACATGACGTCAGGTGAACGTGAACGCACAAAAAAACACAAAACGACAAAACTCCGGAGACACGGGTGTGTGACACGACTTAACACTCGGCACGGCGAGGCGAGTTGGACGCTGGGTCATGTGATTACGCCTTGTGTCATCACATGCCCCGCCCCCTGTCTGTCTTTGCTCTGATCTCTGGTATAACTGCTAATACTTTACTCTGACCTCTGGTATAACTGCAATTAATTTACTCTGACCTCTGGTATAACTGCCATAACTTTAACTTTACCCTGACCACTGGTATAACTGCTATTAATTTACTCTGAACTCTGGTATAACTGCTATTATTAATTTACTCTGACCTCTGGTATAACTGCTATTAATTTACTCTGACCTCTGGTATAACTGTTAATTATTTACTCTGACCTCTGGTATAACTGCAATTATTAATTTACTCTGATCTCTGGTATAACTGCTATTATTAATTTACTCTGATCTCTGGTATAACTGCTATTATTAATTTACTCTGACCTCTGGTATAACTGCTATTTACTCTGACCTCTGGTATAACTGCTATTAATTTACTCTGACCTCTGGTATAACTGCTATTATTAATTTACTCTGACCTCTGGTATAACTGCTATTATTAATTTACTCTGATCTCTGGTATAACTGTTATTAATTTACTCTGACCTCTGGTATAACTGCTATTAATAATTTACTCTGATCTCTGGTATAACTGTTCTTAATAATTTACTCTGACCTCTGGTATAACTGCTATTAATTTACTTTGACCTCTGGTATAACTGCTATTATTAATTTAGTCTGATCTCTGGTATAACTGCTATTATTAATTTACTCTGATCTCTGGTATAACTGCTATTATTAATTTACTCTGACCTCTGGTATAACTGCTATTATTAATTTAGTCTGATCTCTGGTATAACTGCTATTATTAATTTACTCTGATCTCTGGTATAACTGCTATTAATTTACTCTGACCTCTGGTATAACTGCTATTAATAATTTACACTGACCTCTGGTATAACTGCTATTATTAATTTACTCTGACCTCTGGTATAACTGCTATTATTAATTTACTCTGACCTCTGGTATAACTGCTATTAATTTACTCTGACCTCTGGTATAACTGCTATTATTAATTTACTCTGACCTCTGGTATAACTGCTATTAATTTACTCTGATCTCTGGTATAACTGCTATTATTAATTTACTCTGATCTCTGGTAGAACTGCTATTAATTTACTCTGATTTTTGGTATAACTGCTATTAATTTACTCTGACGTCCAGTATAACTGTTATTAATTTACTCTGACCTCTGGTATAACTGCTATTTACTCTGACCTCTGGTACAACTGTTATTAATTTACTCTGACCTCTGGTATAACTGCTATTAATTTACTCTGTCCTCTGGTATAACTGTTATTAATTTACTCTGGTCTCTGGTATAATTGCTATTAATTTACTTTGACCTCTGGTATAACTGCTATTATTTACTCTGACCTCTGGTATACCTGCTATTAATTTACTCTGACGTCCGGTATAACTGCTATTATTAATTTACTCTGATCTCTGGTATAACTGCTATTATTATTTTCCCTGATCTCTGGTATAACTGCTATTAATAATTTACTCTGACCTCTGGTATAACTGCTATTAATAATTTACTCTGATCTCTGGTATAACTGTTCTTAATAATTTACTCTGACCTCTGGTATAACTGCTATTAATTTACTCTGTCCTCTGGTATAACTGCTATTTACTCTGACCTCTGGTACAACTGTTATTAATTTACTTTGACCTCTGGTATAACTGCTTTTATTAATTTTGTCTGATCTCTGGTATAACTGCTATTATTAATTTACTCTGATCTCTGGTATAACTGCTATTATTAATTTACTCTGACCTCTGGTATAACTGCTATTATTAATTTCGTCTGATCTCTGGTATAACTGCTATTAATAATTTTCTCTGATCTCTGGTATATCTGTTATTAATTTTCAATGGGCTCTGGTATAACTGCTATTAATTTACTCTGACCCATGGTATAACTGATATATCAATAATTATTGTTTATTATTATGATTATTATTATTATTATTATTAGCAGAAGCTGAAGTATGGGATTACACAATGGAAAGTCAAAAGCGGAGTCACACAGTATAATAGGGATTCTGGGGCTGGTTCTTCCTACAGTCTATCAACATGATCCGTGAGTCAGACATGTCTTGTGTCACTGTGGTGAAATCATGTCATTTACATTCGGTTTGACAGCAACTTCATTCAGTTTCTATTTATGGGCTCTGGTGCGATACTGTACCTCATTTGCAAGAAGTTTTGGTTTGGAGCATAGGTCCTGCTTTATTTGTTCAAAGGATCAATTCCTCCAAGCCTTATTGCTTCTCTTTTCTCATGGGATTTCAGCAGAATACACATCTGCCACATTCAGAAAAGAAAAGAATAAATGTGAGTGCAGGCAGAGAGCAGAGCTGTATATAAGTGTACAGAGATCCTATACTTCAGTAGAAATTTAACTGTAATGGACGGTGAAGATGGAGAGTCATGATTTCAGCAGGTTCAGCATGGTTTGTAGGTGTGCTGGTGCTATACAAATATAAAAAACTCTAAAAACTTGGCCTTTTATTCTCATCTAATCTAAGTGTGTGTTGCGTTGTAATCTATTGGTGTGAGAGTGTGCATGGAAAGAGAAAGAAAAGAGGAGAAAGAAGGAGAACCACGTGATGCTCGTCAACATTTTCATTGCTTGTGCTACATAAATATCACTGCGAAACGATTCAAAAGCGGGACCTCCAGAGCGCCTGCAAACTGCGCTGCCAAAGACATTGCCAAAATGCCTTAGTGTAAGAGAATGTCCTGGTTCTACCACCTGGTAGGGGAAAGTGTATTGGATCTCTGGAGCATGAAATAAAAGTTTAAGGACCCATGCTCTGGAGCTCAGCAGAGCCTCTGTGCTCTTTTGGTCCTGAGATGTTGCATGGTGAGCCTCTGGTTCTTCTGTTTTTCAGGGGGATTTCATCTAAGGAACATTATACAAATTTCAGGGACTCTGAAGCTCAGACAAGCCGTGGCACATTGTTTGGCACGTGCGACGTCGGATGGTGATGTCCTGGATCTGCTGCACTACAGCCACAGCACGAGCCGGCAAGTGCATAATACCGTAAGGTTTTATCACGGTATTCAATTCTGTGGAAAAATACTTTTATATGGTGTACGACACAGAAATAAGAAGTAAAATGACATTTATCTTCCTGAATCACACTGGATGGTTGTGTGGAAGATGAGCGAACATGTTGGACGTGTTCCGGTGTTTGGCTGCTACTTTCCCTCCACATGTTTCACACAAAGAGAAATCGTCTTCCACCTGCAGTCCCTCAGCATTTTCCGCTACCCAAAATATTTCCAAACCTTTGACTTTACCCTTTTAGAAGGGGCATAAATTATCGTCAGTGTTCCACCTCACGCCATGCTTCTCCTCCACGTGGAGACTGTTTACATCAGAGGGCGCATGTCTCTTTTGCATAGCATACACGCAGTGTACTAGCATGAAAAAGCAGCTAAGACACGTTCTAAACTTCTACATTTGGATCTACAATTATTCAGCCTATTTTGAAATGTCTGCGATCAAAATACTGTGCATATTCATTACCGCGAATTACTGCATTACCGAATACCGGCACATGTCTTATACTAATCTATCGATATATATCCCTGTGAAACACCCTTTCAAGAAGTTTTGGTTGAAGCATAGGTTCTGATATCGGTAGGTGAAAGATCATGCTTTCCGATCCTTATGGTGCCATTTTCTTTTGTTATTCCAGTGAATTCTCATCCTTCACATGCAGAAAAAAAAAGAATAAATGTGAGAGCAGGCAGAGAGCAGAGCTGTATATAAGTGTACAGAGATCTGATACTTCAGTTGAAACTTAACTCTAATGGACTGTGAAGATGGAGAGTCATGATTTCAGCAGGACTCTATGACACCACTAGCACAAAGAATAATACATTGGTTAAATGAAGGTTAAGGAAGCAGAAACATCATGTCAAACCAAATGAAATTTACCTAGCGGTTCTGATTTCACCACAGTGACACAAGACATGTCTCTGGACCCTGAACCATGAGCACTGACTCCCCATGGAACCATAATCTGACGTGGCTTAGTGCACACAAACGCCCTGGTTCTGTCACCTTGTAAAGGATTTGGCCTTCATCTCTGCAGCCTGATAAAACATTACAAAGACTCATCCTCTGGAGCGCAGAGCAGCCACGGTGTTCATTTAGGTGCATGGGATCCCCTCCCACAATATCCAACATCCCATGCCCAGAAGAGAGCACCGTGGCTGCTATGAGCTCCAGGGGAATCTCCATAGGAGTTTGAAATTCCCCAACAAGGCAACAGAACCAGAGGGGGGAGGGTGCAGGGAAAGAGAAAGAAAAGCCCATGAATCAGCTTCCTTTCTCTGGCTCAAACCTCCAGACGCACATAGGCGTTTCGAGTGCTTGCCCCCCTTCGATCGCTACCGTCCCCCAATATCCCGACGACACGTCAATTAAGAACCTAAAAAGTTGAACCTCCAGAACGCCTGCAAAAAGCCATCTGACGGCCTGGAACGGTGCAAGCCAACGCCCTGGTTCTGCCACGCCATCACGGATTTGGACTTTGTCTCTCACACCAGACACTCCCCTCCTTGAACTGCCACCTTAACGTGGTGGAGGGGTTTGAGTACTCGAATGACCCTAGGAGCTATGTTGTCCGTGGCTATATGCCCCTGGTAGGGTCTCCCAAGGCAAACAGGTCCTAGGCAACGGGTCAGACTAAGAGCGGTTTAAAAAAACCCTTATGAGACAGAATAAATCAAGGACCGTGACGTCGCCCGGTATGGCGCAGCCGGGGCCTTACCTTGGAGCCAGGCCCGGGGTTGGGGCTCGTATGCGAGCGCCTGGTGGCCGGGCCTTCCCCCACGGGGTCCGGTGCAAAGAGGATTGGGCGGCAGTCGAAGGCGGGGGCCTCGACAACCCGATCCCTGGACACGGAAGCTAGCTCTAGTGACGTGGAATGTCAACTCGCTGGCGGGGAAGGAGCCTGAGATTGTGCGTGAGGTTGAAAGGTTCCGACTAGAGATAGTCGGGATCACCTCTACGCACGGCTTGGGGTCTGGAACCACACTCCTCGAGAGAGGATGGACTCTTTACCACTCTGTAGATGCCCATGGCGAAAGGCGCCGGGCTGGTGTGGGTTTGCTTATAGCCCCCCAGCTCAGCCGCCATGTGTTGGAGTTTACCCCTGAATGAGAGGGTCATTTCCCTGCGCCTACAGGTCGGGAATAGGTCTCTCACTGTCGTGTGTGCCTACGGGCCAAACGGCAGTGTAGAGTACCCGGCCTTCTTGGGGTCTCTAGGAGGGGTGCTGGAAAGGGCTCCGACTGGGGACTCCGTCGTTCTACTGGGAGACTTCAATGCCCATGTGGGCAGCAACAGTGACACCTGGAGGGGCGTGATTGGGAGGAACGGCCCCCCTGATCTGAACCCGAGTGGTGTTCAGTTTTTGGACTTCTGTGCTAGTTACAGTTTGTCCATAACGAACACCATGTTCAAGCATAAGGGTGTCCATCAGTACACGTGGCACCAGGACACCCTAGGCCGTAGGTCGATGATCGACTTTGTGGTCGTTTCATCTGACCTGCGGCCGTATGTCTTGGAAACTCGGGTAAAGAGAGGGGCGGAGCTGTCAACTGATCACCACCTGGTGGTGAGTTGGATCCGATGGCGGGGGAGGAAGCTGGACAGACTTGGCAGACCCAAGCGTACTGTGAGGGTCTGCTGGGAACGTTTGGCCGAGTCTCCTGTCAGAGAGATCTTCAACTCCCACCTCCGGCGGAGCTTCGACCGGATCCCGAGGGAGGCTGGAGATATTGAGTCTGAGTGGACCATGTTCTCCACCTCCATTGTCGAAGCGGCCGCTCGGAGCTGTGGCTGTAAGGTCTCCGGTGCCTGTCGAGGCGGCAATCCCCGAACCCCGTGGTGGACGCCGGAAGTAAGGGATGCCGTCAAGCTGAAGAAGGAGTCCTATCGGGCCTGGTTGGCTTGTGGGACTCCTGAGGCAGCCGACGGGTACCGGCAGGCCAAGCGAACTGCAGCCCGGGTGGTTGTGGAGGCAAAAACTCGGGCCTGGGAGGAGTTTGGTGAGGCCATGGAGAAGGACTATCGGCTGGCCTCGAAGAGATTCTGGCAAACCGTCCGGCGCCTCAGGAGAAGGGAGCAGTGCCCTACCAACGCTGTTTACAGTAGAGGTGGGGGGGCTGTTGACCTCACCTGGTCGTTGGACGGTGAAAGGAATACATCGAGGATCTCCTCAATCCCGCTGTCACGTCTTCCATTGAGGAAGCAGATGCTGAGGGCTCAGAGGTGGACTCGTCCATCACCCAAGCTGAAGTCACCGAGGTAGTAAAGAAACTCCTCGGTGGCAAGGCACCGGGGGTGGATGAGATCAGCCCTGAGTACCTCAAGTCTCTGGATGTTGTGGGGCTGTCTTGGCTGACACGCCTCTGCAGCATTGCGTGGCGGTCGGGGACAGTGCCTCTGGGATGGCAGACCGGGGTGGTGGTCCCTCTTTTGAGGAAGGGGGACCGGAGGGTGTGTTCCAACTATAGGGGGATCACACTTCTCAGCCTCCCTGAGAAAGTCTATGCCAGGGTACTGGAGAGAAGAATACGGCCGATAGTAGAACCTCGGATTCAGGAGGAACAGTGTGGTTTTCGTCCAGGCCGTGGAACACTTGACCAGCTCTATACCCTCTACAGGGTGCTGCTGGGAGTTTGCCCAACCAGTCCACATGTGTTTTGTGGATTTGGAGAAGGCGTTCGACTGTGTCCCTTGCGGCGGCCTTTGGAGGGTGCTCCGGGAGTATGGGGTCCGGGGTCCTTTACTAAGGGCTGTCCGGTCCCTGTACGACCGAAGCAGCAGCTTGGTTCGCATTGCCGGCAGTAAGTCAGACTTGTTCCCGGTGCATGTTGTACTCCAGCAGGGCTGCCCTTTGTCACCGGTTCTGTTCATGATTTTTATGGACAGAATTTCTAGGCGCAGCCAGGGGCCGGAGGGTGTCCGGTTTGGTGACAACGCGATTTTTATCTCTGCTCTTTGCAGATGATGTTGTCGTGTTGGCTTCATCAAACCAAGACCTTCGGCAATCACTGGGACGGTTTGCAGCCGAGTGTGAAGCGGCTGGGATGAGAATCAGCACCTCCAAATCCAAGGCCATGGTCCTTAGTCGGAAAAGGGTGGTTTGCCCACTTCAAGTTGGTGGAGAGTTCTTGCCTCAAGTGGAGGAGTTTAAGTATCTTGGGGTTTTGTTCACGAGTGAGGGAAGGATGGAACGGGAGTTTGACAGACGGATTCTGCAGTAATGCGGTCGATGTACCGGTCTGTCGTGGTGAAGAAAGAGCTGAGCCGCAAGGCGAAACTCTTGATTTACCGGTCAATCTACGTTCCTACTCTCACCTATGGTCATGAGCTCTGGGTCATGACCGAAAGGACAAGATCCCGGATACAGGCGGCCGAAATGAGCTTTCTCCGCAGGGTGGTTGGGCGATCCCTTAGAGATAGGGTGAGAAGCTCGGTCACTCGAGAGGAGCTCATAGGTGGCTCGGGCATCTGTTCCAGATGCCTCCTGGACGCCTTCCTGGGAAGGTGTTCTGGGCGTGTCCCACTGGGAGGAGACCCCGGGGAAGACCAAGGACTTTTTTGCTTTCGGAAGAGCGCTCTTTTCCCTGTTTGAGGGTTTGAAAGCAGTGAGTGGAGGACATTCACCAAAACTACGAGCACACACTACAGTAAACACATTAAGGGTACATAATTTCTCTACTATGGCGAACATCCAGTTCACTCAGTGTGTGAAGTCAAGTCAAGTCAAGTCAAGTTTATTTGTATAGCGCTTTTTACAACAGACATTGTCACAAAGCAGCTTTACACAAATCAACAGTTAAGGTGAATGGTGTGAATTTGTCCCTGATGAGCAGCCGTGGTGACTGTGGCAAGGAAAAACTCCCTTAGATGTTATGAGGAAGAAACCCTGGGAGGAACCGGACTCAAAAGGGGAACCCATCCTCATTTGGGTGACATCAAGAGTTTGATCATAAATCTTTCAACAATACAGAACACTGGAGAGTGAGAACTAACATGATTACTGGAGTATAAGATTATAAGTGATGTTCTTTCTGCAGTCTTATACAGTCTATATGGTTAGTAGCTCCTAGTTTTATAAGCTCAGCATTTGTGATCATCACAGATCCAGCATCAGCTTCTCCATGCCAGAGCCTTTAAACACTCCAGGAGGTCCAATGTCAAACTCCACACATGTAGCGGGATCCAAATGGCACTGGTACGTCTCTAGATGGTTCGGGATGTTTGCGAGTTCGGCATCTACTTCTTCAAAGGTCCGTAATCATCACGAGGTGGGAGGTGACTGGAGCTGGCCAAACCTCAGGGTTTCTCGGGATGGGGAGAGAAAGAGAAGCAGTGGAGAGGAATTAGCGTAGCTGCTGTTCATGATATTAACAGCACAAGTTGATAATGTGCATGTGATCAGATGTTCTGGAGCACAAAGTTATGATATGTGATGTGTGTTATGTGTAGGCTTTGCTAAAAAGATATGTTTTTAATCTGCACTTAAACTGGAAGAGTGTGTCTGAGCCCCGAACACTGTCAGGAAGACTATTCCAGAGTTTAGGAGCTAAATGTGAAAATGCTCTACCACCTTTAGTGGACTTTGCTATTCTAGGAACTACTAGAAGCCCAGAGTTTTGAGATCTCAGGGAGCATGGCGGATTGTAGCATGTTAAAAGACTGGATAGATACATAGGAGCCAAACCATTTAGTGCTTTATAAGTGAGAAGTAATAGTTTGTAGTCTATTCGAAACTTAACAGGAAGCCAATGTAGGGACGATAGGATTGGAGTTATGTGATCATATTTTCTTGACCTTGTGAGAACTCTGGCTGCTGCATTCTGGACTAACTGAAGCTTGTTTATTAATGATGCAGGACATCCACCTAGTAATGCATTACAGTAGTCTATTCTGGAGGTCATAAACGCATGGACGAGCTTCTCTGCATCAGATATAGACAACATGTTTCTTAACTTAGAAATATTTCTAAGGTGAAAGAAGGCTGTTTTTGCAACTTGGTTGATATGATATTTGAAAGACAAGTTGCTGTCTAAAATAACTCCCAGGTCTTTTACCGTTGAACTAGTGGTTACAGAACATCCGTCTAAATGCAGGTTGAGATGCTGGAGCTTCTGTATACTAGTTTTTGGGCCGATGAGCAAAATCTCAGTCTTATCAGAATTTAAAAGTAGAAAGTTATGGGTCATCCAATCTCTTATTTCCTTAACACACTCAGTTATCCGAGTTTATTGAGCTGTATCGCCTGGTTTAGATGAGATATATAGTTGAGTATCATCAGCATAACAATGGAAGCTAATTTCATGCCTTCTAATAATATTTCCTAACGGAAGCATGTATATTGTGAAGAGCAGGGGTCCTAGAACTGAACCTTGTGGCATGCCATAATTTACTTGCATTAGCATGGATAGCTCTCCATTTAAATCTACGAAATGGTAACGATCGGACAGGTAGGATTTAAACCAGCTTAATGCCTGTCCCTGAATGCCGATGTAATTTTGTAAGCGACAACGACCAACAACGAGATGAAGCCTTGGTCTGAAGCTAAAAACAGGTCATTAGTGATTTTAACTAGAGCAGTTTCTGTGCTATGATGGGGCCTAAAACCTGACTGAAATTCTTCAAAGATATTGTTCTCTTGCAGGTAGGAACATAACTGGGCAGTGACAATCTTTTCCAAAATCTTAGACATAAATGGAAGATTTGAAATTGGTCTGTAATTCGATAGCGTGTTGGCATCCAGATTAGGTTTTTTAATGAGGGGCTTAATAACTGCTAAGTTGAGGGATTTAGGGACATGTCCTAATGATAGTGAAGAGTTAATAATATTCAGAAGAGGTTCACCAGTTCTATATAACACTTCCTTCAGTAATTTAGTAGGAATTAAATCTAACTGACAAGTTGTCGATTTAGCTTTGGCAATAACATTATACAGCTCTTCCTGTACAAAATCATTTTATATTTCCTGCATGACAGATTTATATTTAATGTGGTTTTAGGAACTAAATGATAACTATATTTCATTGTCTCTGTACTTGTTCTCTGTACAATGACAATAAAGTTGAATAAAGTTGACAGCAGGAGAAGCAGCTGTAGCTGTTACCCGTCTTATTATCTGTCATTATTTCTCCTTCTTTCTTCTGAAAGTCGCTTTTTTCTGGCTGAAAAATCTTTTTTGGCGTCTTGGAGAGCGGATTGTTCAAAACCTTGACGCTTATCACTAAAAACAATTAAAAACATTTCAGCTGTTTGTTTGCGCTTCATTGCTGTGGTCAGTAAATGTTTGTGTTGAACTGCAGCACAACAAAGTTGTCATGACAATAAAAGCGTGTTTCATTGGTGCGTTTACCGAGAAATATGACCAATCAGGGATGCCAACGTCACAAAAGAGGCAGGGCTTTAACAATTCAAACGCGGAAGCGGGAAACAGGTGGCGTTAAGACAAGGAAGTGGTGTGTGATTGTAAACCCTTCATTTGTGCCTCATAGCACTCACCTGTTTGGACACAGTAGAGTATTAAAATATTTAGAATTATATTATTTAATAGAAATCACATGTGTGCAGCTTGGAATGTGATTCTGATATAATTGTGGGGTTTAATTTCGGGTGTAGTTAGTTTGTACTGCATGTGGTGACCCTTTGTTGTGTTATACTTAAATTAACCATTAGGGGGAGTAGAAGTGAATTGAAAATAGAGAACACGTGATTAGCGCATGTTAGATGTTATGAGCTATTAAAAAATAAATCATTCATTCATGCTACCTGGCCTCGCGTCCTTCTGTTTCCTGACAACACTGCACTTTAAACAAAGACTTTATTTCATTTTCCTTAGATTATTCATTATACTTACCTTCTCTGAACTCTGAACACAAACAGATTTTTTACTTAAACACATGGTAGAATTTATAGTCTCTTATAATCCTTCAATTATAATTATCTACTTATTAAGACGTTTGTAAGCAAACAATTATCATAAGAATAAAATTTCTTTCTTTCTTTTTTTCGGCTTCTCCCGTTAGGGGTCGCCACAGCGGATCCTCCGCACGTTTGATTTGGCACATGTTTTACGCTGGATGCCCTTCCTAACGCAACCCTCCCCATTTATCCGGGCTTGGGACCGGCACTGAGAGTGGCTGGGGTTGGTTCGAAAGATGTGATTGATTTTGATCTGCCGCCAGTCTTTTTACAAGCACTACACCATAATATGTATGGGATTTTTATATTGGTATTAAAATAAGAAACTAAACTCCTATAAAATCATCTCAGCAGTATTAAAATCAAGATTTGGTGATTATTGTAAAAAGCTTGGTGTGGAATGGACGTCTCTGTTCACCTGTGTACAGCAGCACATGGGGAGGACAACAAATAATGACAAACAAAAAAATGACAAACTTCATTTGGATTTGACTTTTCCTCTATCGCACTTATAGCTGACATGCCATCATTATACACACACAATGAATGTAACACTGATTTGAGGTGATTCATGAAAAAAACACACTTTCTATTAGTTAGTTCTATAAATGTTAGTTTTAAGACTAATGAGGCATAAAAACAATTTAAATGATTACATGTGAGATTCGTAACACCACTTTCACAAATACAAAGTGCCCTAGTGTGACATTGGATCAGTTATCAGCAAAAACAACTTCCTCCTTTCTGCTAAATCTTGATTTTTGAATCCTTATTTTGTCATTTATTCCCTGGTTCTCCTACAGCTGATGTTCTACTGTATACACAACACATCATCTACAGGAATCTTTGATATCCCGAGGCCTGAGGTAAGATTCTGAACAGGAACGAGTGAGATAAGACTTTTTTTTTTTGGAGGAGACAGAGTCCTCACAGGGGACGAGCTGCTTGGAGGAGACCGAGTCCTCACAGGGGACGAGCTGCTTGGAGGAGACCGAGTCCTCACAGGGGACGAGCTGCTTGGAGGAGAACGAGTCCTCACAGGGGACGAGCTGCTTGGAGGAGACCAAGTCCTCACAGGGGATGAGCTGCTTGGAGGAGACTGATGCCGTGTCCTGTCTCCGTCTTCCTGTGTCTGAAGAGACAAACACACAGTGAGACGCGTCTCGTAAAAGGAATCTATAATCAATATTACCTTCACCACCAGCTTGTGTGTTTAAACCTGAATAAATCCCCTATTAAACCATTAAAAACATTTTTAACAAGTTATCACAATTTATATTTGAGTAAATATTTGAACACTTTGTCTTTTCCTAACACTGTTTATCAGTTCATTTCTGCTGAACTGAACCCATTTTTCTTTCCTCTCAGTTTAACAGCAGTTACTGAAGCACACATAGGAACAACTCAGTCATACACTAGGACACATTTCACTACAACATTTATACCTGTTTTTACATCTTTATTTCCTAGAGTGTCCATTCACTGTATAAATGTAGATAAAATTACAGAAAGGATATGAAAAGAGAAATACAATTATTAAGCAACATTAGCTAGGCTAACTAACCAGCTAGCTATTCTTAGCTTTTAATAGTTTTCTTTCACAGTCTAAATATCAGATTTGTAGTAAACTATAAGTAACCTTATGTACTAATGCAACTTATGTTATCTTATTAACTTAAATATAGTTTTATTCGACTTTTAGTCAAACAGTAGACGTTTCTAATAAACTAACAAACACAAAAACAGCACTAGCAAACCCGGCTAGCATGAGGCTAATGATGATGTCTCCTACACTATTAGCCGAATGATCCATTTCTGCTCACTGCAACATTTATGGAAATATCACTCTATTATCATTCTTTATTTATTTTAGTCAAATTTATCCACTTTTTCCTGCAAGTCTGTGATCATTATGCTAATGATCAGGAGTAAACACAAAATGAGGAACATCGCTTTTCCCATCTTCACTCCGGTACCGATTGTTCTGATCACCTTTCTGCCTGTTTGGGGTGATTTGTTTCTTAATAATAATAATAATTATAATTAATTATAAACTTTGTGTTTTAAAGAGAATAAAATCCATAAAGCTCAGAAACTCACTGTTCCAGGGGTCGTACAGTTCACTTCATCTCCAGGGTCTTTATCCTCCACCTGGAACACGGCGTCTCTCAAAGCTACAGGAGGAAAATCCAAGCGATGCTGAGGAAAGAAAAGTCCAAACAAATATCAAATATATAATATGAAATATTTCATATAATAAATATCAATAATTTCATATAATTTCATATCAAAAGTAATATTTCAGAGTTGAATTCCAGTGGCGACTGATCTGAAGCTGCTGCTTTTCAGCTAATACACACTGTGTGATCAAAAGTATTTGGACACGTGTCTTTTCAAACCAGATGTGGTTCATAAATTCACATAAAATGCACCATACAGCCAATTAACATTCAAACTGTTGAAACACTTCATAGAAACAGAATATAGAATCACTGAAAGCATTTTGAAATGAGATTTAAATACCTGGTACAGAGGGTAGCATCAGCTTTTCTGCAGCTATTATTGCTTTTATGTTCATGGCACAGGACCAAATATCATGCTGGAGGATTACACCAATGGAAGATTAAGGAGAAAAAGAGTCTCCAGGGACCATGATGACTTCTTGGTCCATGATGATGACTGTCTAATAAACTGATTTTAGATTCCTACAGCTGTGCTCCTGGATCTATGTGCTGAATCGGGTCCAGTACTACAGAGGGCAACACACCAGAACCATGCCACTCTGGGGTTAATGACAACAGGTTGTTTCTAGTGGGAAATGGCAGACAGGGAAATACTTTATATAAATATTATATATAATCAACTTTTCCACAAAGATCTTCTTTAGATATAATATAATTCTATTAAATCTCATGCTATAGGGCTGGTATCTGCCCCTGAGTGCCATAATGCCTGTCATTTTGGATGTTATTATTAAGGTGGGTAGTCGATACATCAGGTTTCCCTTCACTGTGGCACACTGACCTGCTTCAGCACATGATTCCTTTATCCTGACACATAGCAGTGTAGGGAACAGACTACAGGCAGCTGCAGGACGTAATGACTGGCTTCTTGGTGACTTTAACAACATGTAGAAATTGTAAACATTGTCCTGATGTAGTCTATAATATGACAGGTGACAGAGGCTTCACCCCTCAGACGCTCCTCACCTCCTGAAATGCAGATGTGGAGCTCTATATGTCTCAGGTGGAAGACTTTTATACCACCCAGAAAAAGTGTGTAAGATTATCAGGGTGTGTGGTGTTTTGCACAATGTGGCACTGAGGACCAGTTCCCCTCTCCCACCTGACCCCCCTCCCCCTCAGCATTATGACCCCGAGCCACAGCCCCCTGCCCCACAAGAGGGATATCAACAAGGTGGAAGAATCCATGAGGAGGTCATACGGCGTTTGTAAAGAAGACAAAAATCATGGTTGTTAATAGTGTTTATTGTGTCTCGTTGTAGTAAAAGATTAAAATCAAGATTTGAAAAAAGATAAAAAAAAGATTTGACAAGACAGAAATAAAAAATGATCAAAAGACGAGATGATCTACAAGATACAATATCTTTACACTCAGCTTTATACTATTGACTATAAGTGTAAAACTATCATAAATAGCCATAAGAGAAACAGAAAGAGGAAAAAGGCATGTTCAGACTCTCTGTTTCTCTTCTCTTCTTTTTTTTTTCTATTTCTCCTTTTCTTTTGAAGGTTTTCTTGTCTCAGCTGAGCAACAATTTCCTCCCATCGCTCTCGGACTCTCATATAATGATCTGTTTTATTCTCTGAAGTCTTCTTTTCTTCCTCACAGAGATTCTGGGTATCCTGGAGCCCCCTGTTGGTCTGAAGCTGTAAGTTGTTCCTCTCCCCTATGTCAAGTTTAGTTTTCTCTTTTTCGTCCTCTTGTTTTACTTTAAAATCCAACGTGGGCTCAAACTGAGCAACATGTTCCTCCAGTCGCACTCTGTCTCTGATCAAATGATCTCTCTCCTGCTCTGCAATATTTTTTACTTTCTCACAGTGATTCTGAGTATCCTGGAGCTCCATAGTGGTCTGTTCCAAAATGGCCTCAAGCTGAGCAACATGTTCCTCCACTTCCTTTTGCTCTCCCATCCAGCTCTCTCTCTCACATTCTACAGTTTTCTCCAGTTCCTCATGGATTTTCAGGGAAGACTGGAGCTTCTTAGTCGTCTGTTTCAAAGTGACCTCAAGCTGATTAACATGTTCCTCCAGTTGTTTTTGTTCTCTCGCCCAGCTCTCTCTCTCACATTCTACAGTCTGCTCCAGTTCCTCATGGATTTTCAGGGAAGACTGGAGCTCCGTGGTGGTCTGTTCCAAAGTGACCTCAAGCTGAGCAACATGTTCCTCCACTTTCTTTTGTTCTCTTGTCCAGCTCTCTCTCTCACATTCTACAGTTTGCTCCAATTCCCCATGAATTTTCAGGGAAGACTGGAGCTCCATGGTGGTCTGATCCAAAATAAACTCAAGCTGAGCAACACGTTCCTCCAGTTGTTTTTGTTCTCTCACCCAGCTCTGGCTTCTCTCAGTTATATACTGTTCCTGCTGCTTTCACTCAGAAGCCAAAGTAGCCTCCAGCTTTTGAAACCGTCTGTAGCGTAATGGCTTTCTCTTCTTTCGCTTCTGTTATCTTCTCCATCATCAGACTCGATGAATGTTGCATAATCATAAATAACCAGTAGGTGGCAGTGTGATGTGTATTAGAGCTCACTGTCACAGCAGGAAATTAGAAGTAGTGGAGCTCTAATGACGTCATTAATAGCAAGGACAAGACACACAGCAGTTTGGGATTCTTTTATTGACTTTATTGATTAATTGATTTGGAGTATGATTGTGTTTCTGATCAAAGTAAGTTCATGTGTATGGAGTAAAAACAACCTGTACATTTCTCACTTCCAGACAGTATTATGAGATGTTCATCTGCTGGAAGTTCATGTTTAATGCTGCATGTTTTATAGGATTTATGAGCTGGAAGAAATGTTTCTATATTGGTTTTGTTTTAAACGACTCGTGCATTTTTAGCTTCTTTTTCCCCTCAACTGAAAGGAGGCAGAAGTTGGAAAACATTTTTTTCAAGTTTAATTTGGGTTTATTATAAAACCTGTATGTGAGTATTTTAGGAAAAATGCTGTTTATTGTATTTATTGTAAAACTTTATGCTTCAGATGAGTTTTAGAAAAAACATTTTTACTTATAAAAAATAAAACGTCATTCTGAGTGAAACCAACCGTTTATTAAATGCATTATTCACTAAATAAACATCAATAAAACTGGATGATTTGTTTTTATTGAATGTAAAAATATTAATTTGAGGATAATTGAACTTAATGAATGGAATAGTTTTGGATTAAATGAAGACTTTACT
The DNA here is from genome assembly GCF_946808225.1 of Silurus aristotelis. Lineage (NCBI taxonomy): Eukaryota > Metazoa > Chordata > Actinopteri > Siluriformes > Siluridae > Silurus > Silurus aristotelis. The sequence goes on along the minus strand of NC_139588.1, from coordinate 835,590 downwards.
GAACTAAACAGCACTGAATTCTCCTTTAAATCAACTTAAGTTTACTGAACTAAATACTGTTACTTATATGAAAATAAACCTGGTTTCTTCAACCCTGTTCGGTTTCAGAAAGTAGAAGAAAATATTAAAAACGAGATTCCTATAAACATTATTCTGAGACTGTGTGTAGTCCTTTTCTCCCTCCGTCTGTTTGAGGAAAAGCAGCCTGATAAACAAATTTACCGAAGGGTTTTACAAACTATTGTCGTCATTATAAAAACAACTTCTTGCTTATCAATGATCAAATAATAAACAGAATCTTAGACATCATACAAGTGATTTATTTGAGCACTAAAAATACCAAAAGAATAATAATTGAGTGGAATAATTAAATAACACAATAAGCATAAGACTGGTATTTGAACATTAGAAAAACAGTAGAAGAATAAAGTAATGAAAATGAAAGTAGTGGTCAGTGCTGCTGATGCCAAACAGAGAAGCAGTTATACTTTGACTGAAATCACAGCGCCACTAAACAAGTCATGCAATATACAAGTGTTTCTGTCCACAAACCCTGCATTGTCTCCTGTCTGAAGCAGGTACCCTGGTAAGTGGTGAGTGTCCTCAGGAGGGGATGGAGGAAATTCAGGAAGCACTAAAACAGTAAGTTCCTCACTGAGTTTTTCTCTGAACTGCTTCTGTGTCATTTGCGTCTGATCCTTTTTTTAGGCGATTTTCCCGATGTAGGATGAAGGTGTTTACGATGGTGTAGAAGAAGCTCTGGTACCACTTTCTTGTCTTGTGTGAGACTATATAATAGCTGTCTGATATCTACTCCAGTCATACACCTAAAATTGAATCAAAGTGATTAGATTTTGGAATATAAAAGGCAGAAATATATTTGAGTTTTATTATATATGAAATATAATCAAGCTGAATTTACATGACTGAATCATTTGTATGAACCTGTTGTAGTCTAGAACACAGTCTGGAACAGGTACATCCAAGTTTCTCCACTGTCCATATTAACCTTTCACCTTCCTCTACACAATGCTTCCTTCAGTGCCTCTGTGAATGGTGGAGCACATCTGGACCTTCCTTTTATCCTTCCTACTCTAATTAAATACTGCACACAACCGTGTTCCCTCATCACTGTATACTATGCAATGAGCACGTGACGCAATCACAAATGTTGACGTCCTTGTGACGTCACAGTGCGCCGCTCTCGGCCACGTGCTTAAAAGCCGGAACACCCAGCAGCAGCCCGCAGAATAAACACAACCTATAGAGCAGTACATTTCTTTATCACGCAACCAACCGCGATCCATTCCAGAAGAAACACACTAGTGTTACTCTACAAGTGTAAGTTACTCTACAAGGTCATGTTCACAAACCTGATCTTTAGTTTCACTCCTTTCATTAATGATCGCGGGTTCATCGCTAGTCACGTGTTAGTCACGTGTTCACACAGAACTTCCGGGAAGCACGCTCTAGCTAGCATAGAAGGATCTAGAAGCAGAAGGATCCTCCAGTGGGTAAATGCGTACCATCAGCATTCATAAAGACCAACCCGGCAAATACCCAACATCGCTCAGGAGCTGAGCTGCGTGGGCCACGCCCCCAAACCACACCCCATCCATAACACCTCGCCCCAAACCACGCCCCCTCCATAACACCTCGACCCACAAACCACACCCCCTCCATAACACCTCGACCCCTGCTCATGAAAATGTGTACACAAACCGTCTTTATTTTTCTGATAGTTACTTTTTGGATAATCTGCAAAAAAAAGGAGAAAATACGCTGTAGAAACACTGATCGTTCAGATATTGTTATGAGAAAATGAAAATACTTTATTGAAGGATTTGTAATTAAAGCTGTTTTCTATTTCTCCAGATTCAGCAAACTCTCTGGAAGTAAAGACTAGAAAAGACGTACAGAAATGGGAACGCAAGCATAAGCCAGTCGAAGCTTCAGGCCACGAAGACTCTGAAGATGCAGAATACCAAAACTCACAAGTACTTTTCTTTTGCTGTTTAAATTTGACCCCAAAGCTTAGTTGAATTCTCTATTCTGATTGTCTCGAAACATTTATTTGAAAACACATCATTTCATTTTCATAGTAACAATGTACACTTGCATGATGGAAGAAGTAGCACAGTGGTTAAGATGTTGGAATTATGATCAAAAGTTCATGAGTTTAAATCTCATCTCCACTAAGCTGCCATCAAGGGCCTGCAACTGCTCAGTTGTATCAATGTTGTATAAATGAGATATTCGTCGCTCTGGATAAGGGATTATATATATATAATATATATAATATATATACTAATATATATATTTTAAATTGCAGTTTTAATATGTAATATGTCATATAATCATATAATATATAATGTTTTATCTGAATGTTTATTTTCCACAGAAATGTCAGTGTTGAAAAACAGCTTCTGGCACTTCAAGGTGTGTAAAGTTTTGATATTTCTGCCTTCATTGTGTAAGAAAGTACTGCATGATTCAGTTCTATTTAATGAGCATATGATGTGATGATGTGATCTGAGCACCTTTTCATTTCATTTTGTAAATTCTTTTACAGAAGTGAACACCAGACAAAATCTGGAAATCCGAGGCCTGAAGTACACAATCAGTAGCTTCGAGAAAAGCATTTGCTTAATCGAGGTACTTTCTTTTGATTACAAACCCAGACGTCATTGAACTGAAGTGAGAATTGTGACTAAATAAAACTAAATGTTATGTTTGTTTTTAAACCTCAACAGGAAAAACTCTTCAAACAGGGAAATGAGTTGAACAAAGGTAACACTGAAATCTCTCTGAGTTTCTGTAGATGTTGATGGAGAAGGTATTTGCTTTGACTGTAATAAATTGTTTGTCATTACAGAGAAAAAGTGCTCCTCCACGCAGACTGAGAACGAGCAGGAAGCTGACAAAGGTATTTAGATGTGACATGTTATAAACTATTTTCTAGAGGAGATACAGATTCATACTACAGTGGAACCCAGTTATGTCGAGGGCCTAGGGGACGTCAAAAAGCGTCGAGATAAAAGATGATGGAGATAAACGAAAACCAATATACGTGCTTGAAATTTCTTTATGTACATGATGTGCGTTTAATAAATGAGAATGTGCATGCACGTGTTTTTGGTTTTTTTTTTACACAACAGCATTGCGCCATTTGTTTGATGAAGGCATGCTATAAAAATGTACATACGTTTGTCAACTGTCAGGAAACCACCTGCCACGCCCCCTTCGGCGGCTGTCAAACCTCCGCTTTCTCTGAAGCTCCCAGCTTCAATCTCTCACATTTAGCATCATCACCAGCATCATCATCACCCCTCAGTTCCACACTCTCACCGTCCGTTATTGTTGGTATATGTTGGTTCACAGCAGTCGTTGTTATCGCTCATGCGTATCCAGGTACGTGCCTTCCCACTCGGACTCCGCACTCTCTCACCAGACTGCCTCTTTTCAGTTTGGCACTTAGTGGACCCCGCTCCCAGAGCCCACCACCGGAATATTCACTTTCAAGGCGAGTGTTTGTGTTTGGCTTTGCCCTGTGTTGCAATAAAATGTTTTGCTTTCACTTCGGCTTTCGCCTCCCGTTCATCGCATAACATTTAACAACAAAAGGCATATGTGCATCAACTAACAGCAGAGATTCACCAGTATACAATACAAACCACCGTCGATTCTCGATACAAACCTTTATTATATTCTCCAACATTGTAAACACAAAGATCGCTCACAAAATCACACAAATGTGCGGGGTGTAGTTCGTTTTAACAAAAAGCTAACCAGTGTCAACATTAAATTCTCGAGTCATTTCACTCTGACACACAGCTCTGAAAAGTATCCTACACTCCTGTAGCAGCTGTAAGGCTTGATTTTTCCGCCACTTCTGCGAGTTCTTCTGCGGCTGAACAGCGCCGATCGAGATAACTGACGTTCAGTGGCAAATTTGCCCCCCTTGTGCTCGAGATATTAGGGTTTAGCGACATAAAATGAATCAGCGTAACCGATTAAAAAATGCTAAGACAAAGCGAGAATTTGTCGGTTCCACTTCAAAAAGGTCGACTTAATAGGGTTGGTGAGTTAACCGAGGTCGAGATAAGTGGGTTCCACTGTACACTTGTGCTAAACCTATTTGTACATTTCCCTCAAATGATCAGATGATCAGATTGAAAGTTATATTCATTATGCAGAAATCAAACATGCAGCTTTGTTTTATTGTTTATTTTATTGTGCATGTTTTATTTTATATTCATACAGACCCAAATCCCACAGCAAAGAGAACTGGATCAGACATGTCACCACCCAGGAAAGCTCAAAAGCCTCGACTTGATGCTGCTTCAGCTGATCCTACAAACACAACACACACAACACAATCTCTCGTCTCCAGTGCATTAGAAACACTACAAAAGTCCTGTTCTGATGTTTTACCTACAGACAGGATTCATGCACTTCTCACAGGAACAAGTGAACTTCCTTTTCTGAGAGATGAAGAGAAACACATCATTTCTGAGTTTTGTGTAAATGAGGTCAGTTCTTATCTTCTGTTTTATTTAGTGTGCATGTGATTTAAATACTTTATTCTTTAGCTGTGGATTTGAGTTTAAAATGTTATAAAGTCGATCCATAATTCACTGGTCCTGGCAAATTTTGACTCGGTTTTGGTTTATACAATATCTAGTAGTTTTCCTAAACCCGGTCTAGTTGTATATATTAAATAATGATTTTCTTCCGTCTTATTCAGTCATTAGCAGAGACGTTTCTGTCTGTGATTTTGGAGAAGATCAAGGTGGAGAGAGGGTTTATGGGACATGATCTCCTGCAGTCTCTCTGTAGGGTTTATGTAGGCGTGTGTCAACAGAGAGGAGACTCTCACAAAGCACATGGTCTCGCCTACAGACTCCTTAAAGAAGGTGAGATTGTACTGATATTTCCTTACTTATCTACTAAAAATGATCTAGACGCTTATACAGAGACGTCAATTGTGTGATCTAACAAATCTTTAATGTGATCTACCAACAAACAAAAAACAAATCTACACTTGGGAATTTTATCCCACTCTTCTTTGCAAAAAAAAGTTCCTTCAAATTGTAAGGTGCTCTCCTGTGCACAGCTCGAATTGAGGTCTGGGCTCTGGCTGGAACATTCCAGAACTTTGATTCTCCTTTCCTGAAGCCATGTCTTTGTTTAATTTGACGTGTGCTTTGGGTCATTGTCATGTTGATATTGAAATTCCTCAGCTTTCTTTCAGCGTTTTGACCAGCAGCCCCAAAGCATTATGTTAAACTCACTATGCTTCACTGTCAGTATGGTGTTTTCCCACATGGTTTTGGTTACTGACTGAATCACTGGCTTGCATATTTATATTATTTATGTTGTTATTTCCATCTTATATTTAAAAAAAACCTGCAATTTCATACGAGTTTGTTGACTTTATCTATCCAATGTATTTATTTTTATACACTGTATTTACATTCTATAGTTTTGTTGCTTTGCAGACTTTCTTGAAGCCCCCAAAGTGATTATGGTCATGATCACAGCATGGCCGAGTATTTTGTCCCATGAAAGTTCTTTATGCCGATCAATTCACGTAGTGAGCAACCTGAAAGCAAAGGGAAAGATATTTTACTTGCTCAGCAACTATCTGCGCTGGGATGAGGTAAGTTGTTGATCTTTAGTGTTCCTCTCAGTGTCAATGTTTATTACTGGCAGCCCAGAACTGTCATCAAGCATCTTTTTTTTAACTGGACTTTTCATGTATTTTACTGCCTTCTTAATCTACTTTTGATTACCAAGTATCAGTGTAATCTAGTGGCACAAATTCTTTGTACATTTATGTTGAACTATGCTGTCACTCAAACTGTGTTTTATTGCACTGGGTATTAAATAATAATGCATTTTTTTGCCAGGAGCCTCCGAGAAACATCTACAATATGATCACCAGCACCCTGAAGTCTTTTCTGGAAGACAGCAGTCTGAGGTTCTTGAAGAACAGCTGGTATGGTTATGATCTCTGCCCTGCTACCTGGAACTACATCTTTAGTCTGGATCTTCTGTGTGCACAACTGGGCTGGACTTGGACCATTACCAATATTATACGGTACTGAATGCAAAACATCTTCAACATATTTCATTTTCAGCTTTTTAATACTTGAACTTTTGAATCCAAATGATCAGAAATGACTGATTTTTTTTCTATAACATCAGCGCTGAGAGGATTTCGGTCGCAAAGTTGATATTTAGGCGCCATTTTTATATCTTATCTTTAACACAATAAGATCTCACAGGGAAAAATTGGGTAATTGTTGATATAGTGATGTTTCTGTGAGGAAATTTCTATTTTGCATTTATAAATAAAGTTTCCAGGATCAGTGCTCAGACAGTCAGAGAGAAATCTGTAACTTTAGCTGTAAGTATTTTACCATGAGAGGGTCTTTTTTTAGGAAGTGGTAGCTCAGTGGTGAAGGCTCTGGATTACTGATCGGAAGGTCGGGGGTTCAAGCCCCAGGATCACCAAGTTCCACTTTTAGGCCCTTGAGCAAGACCCATAACTCTCTGTGCTCCAGGGGTGCTGTAGTCATGGCTGACCCAGTGCTCTGCCCCCGGCTTTCTCAGTGATGTAAAGTACATTATAAAGCATCATTACCTTTAAGACCTAGTTCTTATTTCTGACTTTTTCTATTAAGGGTCAAAGTTCTAGTGGTTGTTTGAAACATTGCAAGTTCCCATTCTTGTATAAACTCATAATTGATCGTAAAACCACAATGGCTGCTCCATAACCACCACAAAGGCCCTCAACATATCCATTTCTCCTCTTTTTTATTTACTAGAAAGGATCTTTGGCTGATCCTGACCACTTGGCTGAGGCAAGCAAGAACAGAGCAAACACCATTCCGAGACGTCTGTGTAGCAGCAGTTTTCAGGCTACTTGGTAAGTTTACTGTAAATCCTGTTTCAGAGCAACATCTCACATTATTTCTGGATTCTTCAGCTTTTTACTTGTGGTCTTTGTCCTTCTCAAACAGGGCGACTTGGTCAACTAGGACTTAAGGAGAACCTGCCAATGTCATTTCAAATTCTGGCAAAAAGCATTAATCAGTTTGTAACACAACAACTCTCAAAAGGTATTTCTAAAGCATCAATTAAAGATGTTTTTATCTATCTTTATCTTTATTCTCAGATTTTTAGTTTTGTGCTTCAGCAAGTCCTAATTTTGTGTTGAATGTTGTGTGCAGGTATGCCATGGGAAGTGCAGCTCTCAGTCATCTATGCCATTCATGATCTGGCACCCAGCAACCCTGAAGCAGCTCTGAAGACGTTGGAATCATGGAGGAAAAACAGCACACAGCGCGTTCCCCCAGCCATCATCAAATGCATTATGCAAATCAGCTTCCTTTGTCGTCAGACCGAGTCACAAAGATCATAATGGTGATTTATCTCTAAAACTTTGTACATTCTGAAGACCCCCACAACAGCACAGAGATCCTGGATTCTGTACCAGTCTTTGACATCGACAGCTTCGAGGATCTGTTTAAGCAACTTGAAGAGATGGAAAATGATTCATGAATAGAGGAAGATGGTGAAATTAGAATGTTTCATGTATTTTAGTGTGCATGTTGTTTCACCATCTTAAATTTATAATAAATTCTAATTTAAAGTTTTATTTAAAGAAATAAAGATTTTGAATTTCAGTCATGTCGTCTAATGTCTCTTCATCACAGAGAGCATTCAATTACTGCCCCTCAATCACCGCCTGCCTCTTTTTTTTTTCTTCCTTCAAAGTTTTACATTGTTCTGATATCAGATGCCCCAAGAATTTTACCTGTTGTACAAATTGCAGTTTAGACACAGAAGCTTTGTGTATGTGAGGATCCTCTATAATTATTTGGAGAAAGAGTCTAGTGTCATTATGCTATGGCTTGGGAAGTCGTGATGTTGTTAATAAATGTGAAATGATTTAATGTCATACAGTGTGTCTGTGTTCTACATTACAGTGGAGTCTGAGATTCGGTTCCCAGCATGTTGTTTCCTTACATTCTTTTATCCAGGGCCCAAAATCTTTCCACTGATCTCTCACACATTTAGAAAGTGATCTATGCAGAGCTGAACATCTCACCATGAATGGTGAACAACCTTATGACGTGATCTGCACTGTGACACCTGGCAGGAAGTGGAATGCAGCTCTTTACAGCTCGTGATAACTAAGCTTTGTTTACAAGAAATAAATAGGAAAAGAAACAATTTAAAATAAGGCTACTGTTTAGATACAAGCGTGTAACAAACACTGTCTTTCATTAAAGCCTGTGTAAAGTTCATTTACGGCTTATAGACAGGTGCGGCTTATTTATGTTCAAAATAAACATCTTTGTCAAATTCAGTGTGTGCGGCTTATATTTATTATATATATGATTGGGTGTGCTTAATAGTCCGGAAATTACGGTAGGTTTTTACTAAACTTTTTCTACTTTAAAACCAAAGAAAATCATTGACACTTTTCTTTCACGTGAACAAGCCTTTTTTCTTGAAGAATTAACTTCAATTAAAGTCCACAGCAGCAGGTGTGCTAAACTGATTTGGTGAGACGGATAACAACCTTCATCTTCCTCTACACAGCACTAAATATCAACACCTCATACCATGACCATGCACGCGCACACACACACACACACACACACACACACACACACACACACACACACACACACACACACAGACTTTGTCTTACACTTCCAGTGACTGTAGCTGAAGCAGAAAGAAGCTTTATAAAACTGAAACTAATGAAATGATACCTGAGATCCACCATGTCACAAGAGCACCTCAGCAGCCTCGCTGTCATAAACATCAACCATACAAGTGCTGGTCAGATTTGCAACGATGATGTAATTGATGACTTTGCATTAAACAAAGCAAGAAAGGTCTGATTTTAGGAAAATGACTTTGTAGTGAAAAATGTATTTAATTTGTTTGTTGTGTGAATTGCCAATTTATTATTTTTATATTGTATTTATGTATTTATTTGTAAATGTATTTATTGTAAATTTGTATTAAAGATAAAGTAAGTGCAGATTGTTGTTAGTTATTTCTCTTTTTAGGTGGCAGCAGGATGGGAGCAGGTCATGACATGGAAAGGAGACTCTCTGCTTGCAGGCTTCCTGTGACGTAGCTTCCTGTGTTTGACTTGTATTTCTCTCTGCGTTTTCAAACAAACTTTACTATTTATCTCTCCTTTTTTCCTCTTTTAATAATCCTGAATTGTTTTTGTCTTCCTGTCTTGTGCCTGTAGTTAGTTAACTCGACTATCACTAGTGTTGATTATATTCATTCCCTCTCACTTTATCACATCTCTGTATCTTAACTCTATCTGCTATTATAAGCTCTATGCCGGCTGTGTGTCTGCCTTTCAGCACAGTTGAGGACTCGTTCGAGTTGCAAACGGTGGAGTTGAAGATGGAGGTTTTAGAGAAACAGGTAAAGCATGCCCAGCTGTGAGAGTGGAATGCGGTGCTGGAAACATCCCGGACGGACGCTCACTCGTCCCAGATAAATTCCCGGGTTGAATCTAACGCTCCCAGCACCTCAACTCTGCGTGTTTGTCTGCCCAGACACAGCGCACCTACAACGCGGCCCGCCCAGGTATCGTTCACTCCAGCACTGGTGCACCAAAAGAGAAAAGGAAGAGGAAAACGATGCGTGTGCTTACTCTTTGTTTCAGTACTGGTTCATTTACTGAGTAATGAACCTATTTATCTCTGATCATGTGCTATTTATTTCTCATTAAGATCGTTGTCCGAGATGCTAACCAGGACAACAAGGACATCACGGAGGAGATCATATCAGAAGCTGGCAGGAGTCGGAAGCCCACTCTGCAGTGGGAAATGTCTTTTCCGTCCCTATGCCTCTGCAGGTAACAGTCACACACGCATTCATAGAGGAAGCAGATTCTTCTGGCGAATAGCTCACCAGCCTTCCTCCTTATATTTGCCTGTATTACCATTTCCCTTTTCCACTATTTTTTACTCATGTGAGCCCGGTCCTGCACAAGCCGTCACACCAAAGCCAGGTGCCAACACTGGAGTATTTCTTTAAATAACTATATATAAAGATAGAAATGCTGTCGTTCACTTCGGTGAATGTGTGAAACCTACATTTACACTACAAATTCACAGTAATCCTGGTGTTTTATTATTAATTGGGTGTGTTTGTGTGTTAGGATAAGCCAGAGCTCGCTTTCCAGCAGTCTGACTTTGACCTTGAGCCAGTCTCAACCACAGTCGAGAATTTCAGTGTGTCTCCTGTGGAGCATCTGGCTTCAGCAGAAACACCAGCAGATGAGATCGAAGTGAAGGAAGCTGAGCCGCCGAAGAACGAACCCACTCGTTCCTTCCTCAGAGCCTGAGAAGGAGAATAAGAGGACACAATATAGTAGAGAGTTTCTTTTGAGCATCCAGTTCATGCCTGATTGTATGCAGAAGCCAGAGGGGCTTCCATCCATACCTGATGTGGTGCTACACAAGGTAAGCCTCCTGACATGTGGGCTTTATTTTAACTTTAAAACCAAATAAGAAATATTGTTTCACAGATCATTAGTAATAAATAAATTATATCAGTAATAGCTTAAATATTTTGCCTTCTTTTTTTGCTTTATAACGTTTGCCCTTTTAGCAGCCGAATGCAATTTGGAGAGGCCTCCACCCTGCAAGTTCCTCTTCAATGTGCTATGAATGAAGAGGTGGAGTTGAAGAAGGCTGAGGATGCCTGGAAGCCTTCCATGAAAAGAAGGAATTCCACAGAGGACCCCGAAACCCAGAAAACTGATGTTAGCACATGATCCTGCAGTTGCACACTGTCGTTGCAGAAAGATCTACATTGCAATAAATTGGTCTGTTGGATGCAGATATGAATTTAAAATACAGTCGTGCTGATGTTGTGTGTTGTGCAGGAGCTTTTCCGGACGGTGCCGGTATCCTTAACAAACTGACGCCAGAGATGTTCAATCAGCTGATGAAGCAGGTGAAAGAGCTCCACATCGACACAGAGGAGCGACTTAAGGGTGTCGTCAACCTGATTTTTGAGAAAGCTATTGATAAGCCCAACTTCTCCGTGGGGTACGGGATCATGTGTAAGTCTCTGGCTGCGGTAGGTAAAACATCACATCTCCTTCTTTATGTTTTAGTGCATTTAAGCTTATTTGTGATTTTAACTGTGGAATTTTCTTCTTATTTCTCTTTTTAGTTAAACGTGCCCATGGCCAAAAAACCCAAAAGCAATGTGAATTATCCAAAGTGGATCATCTGTTATCAGGCTTGAACCCGTCCTTCTGTAAAATTTCTATGGTATCTTCATGTGTAATATTTGTATTTTTTTAATTGCACAGATTTTTTGTTTTAATGACGATAACGATTGTCTTTTCCAGGCCAGTAATCGTGAGGGGCTTCAGGATGAGCTGGAGAAGGCAAAAAACAAAGCTCGCAGAAAAATCAAGGGTAACGTCAAGTTCATCGGGGAGCTGTTTAAGTTGCGGATGTTGACCGAGTCCATCATTTATAACTGCGTGGTGAAACTGCTGACACAAAATGACGAGGAAAGTCTCGAGTGCCTCTCTATTCTCCTCACGACCGCCGGCAAAGAGATGGACTTTAAGAAGGCCAAGGTAAACAACCAAAGACGCCATTGTAGAGCATTTTCATTGTTCGGGATTGTTCTAATTACCATCCTGCAAAGTTGTACACTATTATACCTTTAATGTAGCATATTGAATATGCATTAAGTCTCTACCTTTTGATTTAGGCCTCGCAGTAAATCAATTAATCATTCATCTTTCTGATCATTGTACATTTCCAATGCCAGCTTGAAAAGAATTTTAGATTGTATACATGGGAAAAAATGATCACATATGCCCATGTTTTGCATTTCCAGTATCAATAACGAATCTGCTGTGTTTCTGGACAGTGTGCAATTTTAAATTACGCTAAAAAACATAGGATACCAAAATTATTTAGATTTTTTTTATAATTTTTTTTTAATAGAGCAGTGTTGTGCTGTGTCATTGGCAGCGTATTCACTGGGAGTTTGCAGTAGTGATATTAAAGTTTGTGTGTGGTTTAGTAAGCTGTTGCTGCTGCTTATGTAATACTCGGCTTTGGAAAAGTTTCATGTAGCCAAGTTAAAGCCTGTAATCTTTAACTGAGCACATGTTAAGAGAGCACTTGCTTATACCGTATTTTTCGGACTATAAGCCGCTACTTTTCTTTTTACAAACTTTAAGCCAAAAAACTGAACCCCATAACATTAGACCAATGCATTCCAAACGCAAACGAAAAAAAGCGCACCTCACCTGTGTTCTGAGCTGCACAGCATCGGGAGAAAAACATCGCACGACGATGCCAAAAGATAAACAACCCAGAGAAATACAGTGGTACCTTGACCTACGAGTTTAATTCATTCCGTGGACAAGCTCGTATCTCCATTTGCTCTCACATCAAATCAGTTTTCCATATTGAAAATACTTAAAATGGCACGGCACAGAAAACGCCACATCTCCTGTGTGTGTGTGTGTGTGTGTGTGTGTGTGTGTGTGTGTGGAGGGGGGTAAAGGCGATAAGCAGAGGCGGAGGGAAAACTCGTTTTTTTTACTATCACTCCTGTACACTACGTATCCCTAAACTTTAAAATTTTTACTTTTTCTTCTTTGCTTATCTTAATTTTCGTCACAATCTTCGCTTTCTGGCTTCGCTTCGCCATCTAGCAGCGGCGTCTCAAGCTCGTACCTCAATTTTTTGCTCGTGTAACAAAGCAAAAAAATTAACCGAGTGACCGCTCATACCTCGGAAAACTCGTACATTAATGCACTCGTAGGTCAAGGTACCACTGTAGTTGTGAAAGGAAGGAGGAAGACAGTGAACAATGACTTTCTTGGTCGGCTACTGTTTAGATACAAGCCGTTGTAACACGTTGAGTCTGGGTGAAGGGAGAGCTCGCTAACTCCAGTTACAACAGAAATCATATAAGCACAGACAGGTTTCCAAAACTCATGCTTTTTATTTTTGTTTGCAACAGCGTTACGGGTTAGTCAAAGAAACTTAGAAATGAGCATCAGAAAATAAAAAGGACATAATCCTCAGTCTCCACACATGCAGTAATACCAGAAGTGTGCAGTGCCGGTCTTTTTTTCCAAAATACCGCTCTGCTCCTAAAGGAAGCGCAACATATTTCACCCGTTACACCGTGTGTAATGTGTCTTTCGTTAAAGCCTTTGTAAAGTACGTTAGTGTAGACGTACAGAATACAGTATATGAAAATGAGCTCCAAAAACGTCCTCATAAAAGTGTAAGTAGCACACACTTGCAGTAGGATAGATTCTGTATACCAGAAATGTAAATGATCATGATACAAAGTGTACTGATAATTAAACAATCAATGGCTGTTTCTTCCAGTGTTATAAATCACTATATACTGCTCCTTTATCTGCTGACACTTCAACATTAGAGGCCTTTTTCAAAATGGATGTATTCCTACAATAAGTGAGTTTATATCTGATACAGAAACAGCCTTAGCAAGTCTGCCATCTGGTAAATCTGGAGAAAGTTCTGCCTTGTGTTATTTCACCTGACCAGACAGGCTTCATCAAGAACAGATACTCTTCTTGTAATATTGGGCGCATGATGAATGTTATATATAACCCATCTCTATCTGACACTTCTTTAGAGGTGGAGGAGCAGAAGGTGGAGGAGCAGAAGGTGGAGAAGCAGAAGGTGGAGAAGCAGATGATGGAGGATCAAAAAAGAACAGACTGAAGTCCTTCGGACTTTTGGAGACTTTAGAGAATGTGAGAAAATGTAGAAACTGTGTGTAGATAATCAGGTAAATTATTATTTATGAGTCTGACTTTGTTGAAGGTGTTTATGTCTCACCATAAATCTGATTATCATGAATCACACAGCACAACTTACTCAAAAGTCCAATGCTAAATGTTTCCTGTTTTTTTTTTTTTTTTTACCTAAAGAAATGTAAATGAAGTGATGAACACACTGCATGTTGTTGTTCTGTAGACAGTCACACTGCTGCTGAGAAATCTGGACTGTACTGTGGATGACGGACGTGTATGAAGCGTTCCTGAGATTTGGGACTGTCCTCACTGCACACGTCATTTATAACTACTGATCCTTACATTTTCCTTCTTTCCCAGTAACTTGGGGTTTCCTCCCCGTACTCAGCTGGAGTATTTTCTGAATGTGGAGAGCTCTGATATTGTGAACCTCTAACACGTTTGATGTGCGTTCTTTGCTTTGTGTTTCTGCTCGCTGTCCCGTACAGGTCATGATGGAGAACGGATGCTTAAAAGACATCGGGTATGTGATGTTTTCATCTCCTGATGAGGTTCGAGTAGAAAAAACAGGGTGCTGGGCAGCAGGACTGTGTACTTAAGTCCCTCTCAGACCACCCAGGGACGAAGTCATGGCAAGAAGGTAGAAACCATCCCACCTTTAAAACCCTGCCCAGACCCAAGACCCAACGCCAACAAGAACATCCATCCACAGAGTGAGTCAAAGCCGTCCGATTAGTTTTGTGTTAAGTGCAGTTAAAGATTTAAAACAGAAGAGAACAATTAATGTTAGCAAAATTTACCTTCTGAATGGATGCTTACATGAGATGACTGTCTGCATCTACAGATGTTCCAGTTGCAGATCCTGGAAAAGAAAACCAGCAGCAGTGGAACAGGCGATTCACACCGCAGCCTCTCAGACTGGACACACAGGTACTGTTCTGATTCTATTTCCAGTGTGTTTTATAGAGACTTTCATGATCTGGAGCAGGTTTTGGTCACGGCTGTGTTTGGTCACATGTAATAATTGGTTTAATACTGAGTGATTGATCAGTGTGTATTATTGAAGTCAGCAATACAAACACACACATGCACTCAAACATTGGTTGCTGAATTTGTTCTGTTTTCTGTAGGAAGTCGAACTGTTTGTGAAGAACCTCAACTACGGTGTGGATCAAAATCTCCTGCGTGATTTGTTCTTGCCTTATGGAAACATCACCAGTGCAACTGTCACTTACAATCACTAATCCCTATATTTTATTCCTTTCCCAATAAAGTATTCACTCAGGATCAGATCCTCTATTATACCAGAACCAGTGTACACTTGCAGCAAGTTTCTGCTCTCAGAAAATGACCTTTTAAATAAAAGTGCTTCATTGTTCATTCACCAGTGAGACCAGAACATTGATAATAAAAGAACACAGCTGATCTGTTTATATTATGGGATACAGACAGTGCTTGTTATTTCTCATGGTTTTCTACATGAGAGTGGTGTAATGCTCATGTTTTTGCTTTCTGTATCTCCTCACTCACTCCTTCAGGTGGTACTGCACAATGGATGGTGCAAAGGCTTTGGATTTGTCTGATATTCCTCTCTGGATGAAGACACTAATGCCATCAGAGAGTTGAATGGAAAGCTGGTGAGCAGGAGGTCACTGTGTATCACTATAGCTGAGCAGTGGACAGGGAGCAGCCGCCCCACCAAGCCCTACCTCCATCCATCCAGGAACATGCAGTGGTTCCATCTACAGCATCATACTGTCCTCATAATGTCCTACAAAACTTTACTAAACACACACTGTGTACCGGTCAAACACACACATTATGTAAAGTAACACATCTCTGTTTTTCTCTTTCAGGTCATCGTGCTGTCGGTCTGTTCCACTGGATTCATCATTTTATTTATTTTGCTTTTAATTATCATTTCTTTCTCTTTTTTACAGAAATAGTTTTATTACTGTAAATAAATATGTAAATAACTAACAGTAATGAAGGTGTTTCATTAACCCAGCCATTAGGGGGGCACAAGCCAGTGGACTCTTAGTGCCGGTCCCAAGCCCGGGTAAATGGGGAGGGTTGCGTTAGGAAGGGCATCCAGCGTAAAACATGTGCCAAATCAAATATGCGGATCACAAATGAGAATTTCATACCGGATCGGTCGAGGCCCGGGTTAACAACGACCGCCACAGGTATCGTTAGCCGACAGGGTACCGGTGGAAATTGGGCTACTGTTGGCCGAAGGAGGAGAAGGAGAGGAGGAAGGCATCTACAGAGACGGCAGGAAAAGGAGCAGTGTAGGAGAGTAGAGGTTCGGGTTGGTACTTTAAATGTTGGTACTATGACGGGTAAAGGGAGAGAGATAGCTGATATGATGGAGAGGAGAAAGGTAGATGTGTTGTGTGTTCAGGAGACCAAGTGGAAAGGGAGTAAGGCCAGGAACATTGGAGGTGGGTTTAAACTGTTTTATCATGTTGTGGATGGGAAGAGAAATGGTGTAGGGGTAATTCTGAAGGAAGCGTACAGTAAGAGTGTAGTGGAGGTGAAGAGAGTTTCTGATAGGGTGATGATCGTGAAGGTGGAAGTTGAAGGGATGATGATAAATGTCATCAGTGCCTATGCTCCACAAGTTGGCTGTGAGATGGAGGAGAAAGAAAGATTCTGGAGTGAATTAGATGAAGTGGTAGATGGTGTACCTAGGAAAGAACGATTGGAGATTGGGGCAGACTTTAATGGGCATGTAGGTGAAGGGAACAGAGGTGATGAGGAGGTGATGGGTAGGTATGGTTTTAAGGAGAGGAATGTGGAAGGGCAGATGGTGGTAGATTTTGCTAAAAGGATGGAAATGGCAGTGGTGAACACGTATTTTAAGAAGAAGGAGGATCATAGGGTGACGTATAAGAGTGGAGGAAGGTGCACACAGGTGGATTATCTTCTGTGTAGGAGATGCAACCTGAAGGAGATTGGAGACTGTAAGGTGTTGGCGGGGGTCAGTGTAGCTAGACAGCATCGTATGGTGGTCTGTAGGATGGTTTTGGAGGCGAAGAAGAAGAGGAGGAAAGTAAGGTTTGAAAGAAGTATAAGATGGTGGAAACTGAAGGAGGAAGAGTGTAGTGTGAGGTTCAGGGAAGAGGTCAGACAGGGGCTCGGTGGTGGTGAAGAGGTGCCGGATGATTGGGCAACTACTGCAGGAGTGATGAGGGAGGCAGCTAGAAAAGTACTTGGTGTGACATCTGGAAATAGAAAGCAAGACAAGGAGACGTGGTGGTGGAATGAGGAAGTGCAGGAGAGCATTAGGGGAAAGAGGTTGGCAAAACAGAAGTGGGATCGACAGAGTGATGAGAAAAGTAGGCAGGAGTACAAGGAGATGCGGCAGCAGGTTAAAAGGGATGTGGCGAAAGCCAAGGAAAAGGCATATGAGGAACTGTATAAGAGGTTGGACACTAAGGAAGGAGAAAAGGATTTATACCGATTGGCCAAGCAGAGGGACCGAGCTGGGAAGGATGTACTGCAAGTTAGAGCAATAAAGGATGGAGAGGGAAATGTGTTGACTAGTGAGGAGAGTGTGTTGAGAAGATGGAGGGAGTATTTTGAGCAGCTGATGAATAAGGAAAATCAGAGAGAGAGAAGGTTGGAGGATGTGGAGTTGGTGAAGCAGGATGTAGATAGGATTAGTAAGGAGGAAGTGAGAGCAGCGATTAAGAGGATGAAGAATGGAAAGTCGGTTGGACCAGATGACATACCGGTAGAAGCGTGGAGATGTTTAGGAGAGATGGCAGTGGAGTTTTTAACCAGATTGTTTAACAGGATTCTGGAAGGGGAGAGGATGCCTGAGGAATGGAGAAGGAGTGTGCTGGTACCGATCTTTAAGCATAAGGGAGATGTGCAGACCTGCAGTAACTACAGGGGAATTAAGTTGATCAGTCACACCATGAAGTTATGGGAAAGAGTAGTGGAAGCCAGGTTGAGAGAAGAGGTGACCATCTGTGAGCAACAGTATGGTTTCATGCCGAGGAAGAGCACCACAGATGCCTTATTTGCTTTAAGGATGTTGATGAAGAAGTATAGAGAAGGACAGAAGGAGCTGCATTGTGTATTTGTGGATTTAGAGAAAGCGTACGACAGGGTGCCAAGAGAGGAGTTGTGGTATTGTATGAGGAAGTCAGGTGTGTCAGAGAAGTATGTGAGGGTGGTGCAGGACATGTATGAGGACAGTGTGACGGCAGTAAAGTGTGCAGTAGGTACGACAGACTGGTTCAGGGTGAAGGTTGGACTGCATCAAGGATCGGCCCTGAGCCCTTTCCTGTTTGCAGTGGTGATGGACAGGTTGACGGACGAGGTCAGACAGGAGTCTCCCTGGACTATGATGTTTGCAGATGATATTGTGATTTGTGGTGAGAGTAGAGAGCAGGTTGAGAAGAGCCTGGAGAGGTGGAGATATGCGCTGGAGAGAAGGGAAATGAAAGTCAGTAGGAGTAAGACAGAGTACATGTGTGTGAATGAGAGGGAGGGCAGTGGAGTGATGCGGTTGCAGGGAGAAGAGGTGGAGAAGGTGGAGGAGTTCAGGTACCTGGGGTCAACAGTGCAAAGTAATGGAGAGTGTGTTAGGGAAGTAAAGAAAAGAGTGCAGGCAGGGTGGAGTGGGTGGAGAAGAGTGACAGGAGTGATTTGTGATAGAAGAGTATCTGCAAGAATGAAAGGGAAAGTTTATAGGACTGTGGTGAGACCTGCGATGTTGTATGGATTAGAGACAGTGGCATTGAGTAAAAGACAGGAGGTGGAGCTGGAGGTAGCAGAGCTGAAGATGTTGAGGTTTTCGTTGGGAGTGACGAGGATGGACAAGATTAGAAATGAGTTTATTAGAGGGACAGCACATGTAGGATGTTTTGGTGACAAGGTGAGGGAGGCGAGATTGAGATGGTTTGGACATGTGCAGAGAAGGGACATGAATTATATTGGTAGAAAAATGCTGAAGATGGAGCCACCAGGTAGGAGGAAAAGAGGAAGGCCAAGGAGGAGGTTCATGGATGTGGTGAGGGAAGACATGCAGGTAGTTGGTGTAAAAGAGGCAGATATAGAGGACAGGGTGGTATGGAGACGGATGATCCGCTGTGGCGACCCCTAATGGGAGCAGCCGAAAGAAGAAGAAGAAGAAGAATGAAGGTGTTTCATTATTGATCATTCATAAAATTCCCTCTTAATACATGAGAACTTTCATTAGAACTAAAAGAGACGGCGCTGTGAAAAGAGAACAGTAATAACAGAATTGTGTTTGTGAAAACCCTGGAAACAGATCATGTGAATACACGACTCTGACGCTGACACCATTTATTTAATGGATGAATAAAATTGATCTGAAATAAATTCAAATATTTAGGCTGTAATACTGCACTGTATTTAACATATAATATCATTATTATTATTATTATTATTATTATTATTATTATATATTGTTATAATTTTAAATGTACTGATAGATTTTTTTTTTTATGTTTAATTTCAGATTAATTTCAGTTAATAACTTTTTTATTGTATTTAATTTTAGTGTCGGTTTATGTTCTAATCTCTAATATACACTAAAAGCCTTTATATTTATAAATGTGTATTTGAATCACAGATATTTAAAAAAAATGAATAATATCTAAGAAGATCTAATATCTACCAAAAAAATCACTCAGTGTTGAATTGAGATGTTTGGACATTTCTTCCAGCTCATAAATCCTATAAAACATGCAGCATTAAACATGAACTTCCAGCAGATGAACATCTCATAATACTGTCTGGAAGTGAGAAATGTACAGGTTGTTTTTACTCCATACACATGAACTTACTTTGATCAGAAACACAATCATACTCCAAATCAATTAATCAATAAAGTCAATAAAAGAATCCCAAACTGCTGTGTGTCTTGTCCTCGCTATTAATGACGTCATTAGAGCTCCACTACTTCTAATGACCTGCTGTGACAGTTAGCTCTAATACACATCACACTGCCACCTACTGGTCATTTATGATTCTGCAACATTCAGCACATGCGCAGGAGAGCACAGATGTGACGTCGCAGAAGAAGGGCGGGGCTTCACTGTGTGACGTCACAGTAGGACAAGTCTGTATAAGTCAAAACAGTCAGTATTTCTCATTTCTCTGGTCAGTTACTGTGAGTAACAAGACATAAAGTTAAGAATGGAAGTGGAAGAGATTTTTCAAAGCATAAGAGAAAAGAAATCTAAACAGGCTGCTGAAAAGAAGGAGGCACTGAAACACATAGAGAAAGTAGCAGCAGAGTTGGATTCATTTCTTAATCTGATAAAGGAGAAGAGAACACCAGAGACAGAAGAGAAAGACATTCTAGTACAGATGGTACAAGAGCTGGAGGCTACTTTGGCCTCTGAGCGAAAGAACCGGAAACAGGAGATAAATGAGAGAAACGCCACATACCTCCAGAACATCACTAAGCTTCTGTCTTCACTGAAACTCCATGAGGAACAAGAGAAAATTGTAGAAAGTGAGAGAGAAAGCTGGGCAAGAGAACAAAAACAACTGCAGGAACGTGTTGCTCAGTTGGAGGCCACATTAAAAAGAGAGAAAGGAAAGAAGGCAAAACTTGACATGGAGGAGAGGAACAAGTTACAGCTCCAGACCATCACGGAGCTTCAGGATTCCCTGAATTACTGTAAAGAAGAGCGGAAAACTGCAAAGAATGAGAGAGAGATTTTGATTAGAGAACGAAGACAACTGGCGGAACAAGTCGCTCAGCTGGAGGCCATTCTTAAATATGAGAGAAATTATTGGGAGAAGAAAAGAAAAAAGGAAAAGCGAGTCATGAAGACGAGTAATAACTTACAGCTCAAGACCACCAGGGCGCTCCAGGATTCCCTGAATCACTCTGAGGAAAAGAAGTGTGCAGATCATGAGAGAGATCATTTGAGGAGAGACAGAGAGCGACTGGAGCAACGTGTTGCTCAGCTGGAGGCCACTTTGAATTTTGAACAAAATAAATTTGAAAAGGAAAAAGAGATGATCAAACTAGACATGGAGGAGATGACCACCATACACTTTCAAACCATCAGAGAGCTGCAGGATTCCCTGAATCATTGTGAGGAAGAGAAAAAAGATTTAATGAGAGACCGAGAGCGACTGGAGGAACGTGTTGCTCACCTGGAGGCCACTTTGGAATTTGTACAAAATAAATTTGAGAAAGAAAAAGAGAAGGCCAAACTAGACATGGAGGAGATGATCATTAGACAGGTCCAAACCACCAGGGATCTGCAGGATTCCCTAAATCATTGTGAGGAAGAGAAAATTAATTTAATGAGAGGCCGAGAGCGACTGGAGAAACATGTTGCTCAGCTGGAGGAGACTTTGGAATTTGTCCAAAATAAATTTGAGAAAGAAAAAGAGAAGGCCAAACTAGACATGGAGGAGATGATCACCTTACAGCGCCAAACCACCAGAGAGCTGCAGGATTCCCTAAACCACTGTGAAGAAGAGAAGAAGATTGCAAAGCATGAAAGAGAAAATTTTATGAGAGACCGAGAGCGACTGGAGGAACATGTTGCTCAGCTGGAGGAAACTTTAAAATTTGAGCAATATAAATTCAGGCAAGAAAAAAAGAAGACCAAACTAGACATTGAGGAGATGATCACCTCACAGCTCCAAACCACCAGAGATCTCCAGAATTCCCTGATTTACTGTGAAGAAGAGAAGAAGATTGCAAAGCATGAGAGAAATAATTTAATGGGAGACCGAGAGCGACTGGAGGAACATGTTGCTCAGCTGGAGGAAACTTTAAAATTTGAGCAATATAAATTCAGGCAAGAAAAAAAGAAGACCAAACTAGACATTGAGGAGATGATCACCTCACAGCTCCAAACCACCAGGGATCTCCAGGATTCCCTGATTTACTGTGAAGAAGAGAAGAAGACTGCAAAGGATGAGAGAGATCATTTGATGAGAGACAGAGATCGACTGGAGGAACGTGTTGCTCTGCTGGAGGAAACTTTGGAATCAAATAAATGGAAGGAAAAACTAAAGGCCAAACGACAGATCAATCACTTAATACACAACTTCCTCAATAATTCATTAAGAACAGGAAATAGCAGCAGTGGAGAGCAAAATATCTGCAAAGCTCTGGGCAGGTTTAGATTCAGCATGTGAGCACATGTTATACATATAATAAAGTACAAAAATAGATCTATCTTTATTGTAATAGTTAATACAAATTACATGTTTAAATATAGTGTGTGTTTTGTTTCTGTTATTAAAGAGAGAGAGTGAGAGAAAGTGAAAGAGAGAGAGAGAAAGTGAGAGAGAGAGAGAGAGAGAGAGAGAGAGAGAGAGAGAGAGAGAGAGAGAGAGAGAGAGAGAGACGGGAAGAGAAGGATATGGATTATTAAGTGTCTTTATTTTGTTGTATGAAAGTTTTTGTCACTGTGCAGTTTGGACTCCGGCAAGACTCGCTATGGCAGCATAACTAAAAGGGAGAACCAGAAGGTAACACAGACATGAGGGATCTCTGGGATAAGAGACGACCCACCACACCACCGTCAACAAACCTGAGTGAACGTGTGAATGTGAGGGGACGACAGCATACAAATATCCCAGTTCATCAAACACTCTATATCCATGCTCCCTCCAGATCTGCTCCTTTACCTAAGAAAAATCTACTGATAAAAGGCTTGACTAAATAAATAAGTTTTCAACCTCGACTTGAACACTGAGACTGTGTCTGAGTCCTGAACACTGATTGGAAGGCTGTTCCATAACTGTGGGGCTTTATAAGAAAAAGATCTGCCCCCTGCTGTAATCTTCATTATTTGAGGAACCAACAGATAACCTGCACCTTTTGATCTAAGTAGGCGTGGAGGATCATACCGTTAAGTGCTTTATACGTCAGTAGTGGTATTTTATAATCAATGCGAGATGTAATTGGGAGCAGTGTAGATGATAAAAACAGGGGTGATGTGGTCATATTTCCTAGATCTAGTGAGGACTCTTGCTGCTGGATTCTGAACTAACTGAAGCTTATTTCTGCACTTACTCACACATCCAGACAGTAAAGCGTTACAGTAATCTAATCTAGAAGTAACAAAAGCATCAACTACCGTAATTTCTGGACTATAAAGCGCACCCATGTATAAGCCACACCCACTGAATTTTTTAAAAAATATATATTTTTAACATAAATAAGCCGCACCTGTCTATAAGCCTACACTGAAACTAAACAACTTAACACAGGCTTTAACGAAAGACAGTGCCTGTAACACGGCTTGTAACAAAACAGGAGCCTACCAGTAAAGTCAATGGTCCTCCTGTGAACTGAAACCAGTGAAGTCATCTCCTTCAGGGTCGGAGTTGAACAGCCTCAGAATTGCTTCATCTGATGTTCTCTCAGAATCGTTTTCATTGTCGCTCTGTTCATGTTCATCTGAAGGCAAATTCCCCGCTGAGCTCGTGCTGCCCTCTTCAACACACAGTAGTGCAGACTTTAGAAACCCGTTGATTATAGTGGATTTTTTGACCGTGCTCCACGCTGTCAGGATCCACTTGCAGACTCGTCCATAAGTTGCTCTTCGCATTCGGCCCGTTTTAGTGAAGGATTTCTCCCCCCTCTTCATCCAAACCTCCCACTGAATACTTTGTTATGCCCCCGGGAATCACAGCTGGAATGGAGTTTGTCCTCTTGATGTCTTCTTTCACAGAATCTGTTACGTGAGCCCTCATGCTGTCCAGAACAAGCGATGCCTTGTTCGTGTGAAAAAATCCTCCTCTTGCCGTATCACTGCGTCAGCCGTTCTTTCATTAGTCTTTCCGTTATCCATCCTTTCTTGTTTACTTTGACAGCAATTTCTTCCAGGAGTTTTTCTTTTAGCATCGTAATCCATTTAAAGAGGACCATCGGTGAAAGTTTTTCTCCCGACGCCGTACAGCTCAGTACGCAGGTAAAGTGTGTTTTTTCGTGGCAAGTTGATTTTAGCACGATGAATGATTCACCTTTTCTGTTCACAGTCTGAGTTAAGCGGCAGATCAAATGTCAGCGGAACCTCATCCATATGAATGATGTCGTGCGGGACGATGGAATGCTCCGCTATCTTTGCACGAGTGAATTTGCGGAAGTTTGAAACTTTTTCCTCGTAGTCGGGAGGGAGCTGCTGACACAGAGTCGTCCGTGACCTTATGGACAGGTCTTTACGTCTCATTAATAAACTCCACGATGGTCCACCTCCAAAATCCTCAAGCTTCATTGCGGTGGCGATAATTTTCACTTTCAGTCGGATCTGCACAGTTAAAACACCTCGGCCGTCCGCTCTCTGTGCGTCCGAAAAATACAGTACTAAATATAGGTATTGTTGTGTGTGTGTGTGTGTGTGTGTGTGTGTGTAGATCTGGACGTCACTCACAGATGCTGAAGAAGCTTTGACTGAATATTAAACTTGTGCTGGTTTCTCCTCCACAGCTGGAACTTGAGCTGCAGCTGGTTTCTCCTCCACAGCTGGAACTTGAGCTGGATGTGGGTGGACTCTGGATGTGGTGGTTCCTCTCAGTCTCGCAGTTCTTACGAGATTAAAGTGTTGATGGAGCTGTAACACAACAGAGACAGTGCTCTTACACACTGCTGTTAGTCTTTATGCCGACACCAGCAAAATTACCCCCTGATGCTGACTGAAATCCCCTCATATGACCAAACCCACACTTTATATTAATAGATTACACTTTATGGTCATTAAAAAAAGTTTGCCGTCCATAACTTTTTGTCTCCGTCTTGTAACCGACAACCTTCAGGAGAGACGTCGTGTCCACACACAATTCATATGTAACAGATCTAATACAGGACTTTAGTAAATAAACGTTTGGACCCCCCTGGTCTAAAGGGTCTACTATATTCTACTACTACTTACACACTCAGCAGCTACCTGATGTTCAATAGTAGAAAAATGTTTAATAGAGCGACTGTACGACTGCTGGAACAGTGAGTTTCCAAACTTTATGGGTTTTTATTCTGCAATAACTAATGGAATGGATAATAATGGATAATGAAATTGGTTGTTAGTGAATGCTGTTATTCATCATGTGAAAATGGTGCAGTTTAATGAAGTGTTATTGTGTAAACTGTTTGTTTGTAACTTCGGGAGTCGCACTGGACATCGTGATGATTTAATTAAAACGCTGAGAACAAACACTAAATCTAAAAGCAGCAAATAACAGCATTTATACACCAACGCATATTTTTCCTTTCTTTTTCATTAAGTCTGTTATTTTGCTGTGTTTCTCTATTTCATTCTCTCATCTGTTTTCAAACGTGATTTACTGCCACTTTACTACCTTCAAATGCTTGTTTTCAATGTTTGTATTTTTAATTTATGCAAAGATAATTTCATTACTCTACAGAATATATTTATATTTATTTATAACTCACTAAATGTAGAATATTTAACCTGCGGATGAAACCTATTGAAGCTAAGATTAGTTAGCCGGCTAGTTAGCCTAGCTCATGGATCTCAAAGTGTGAGACTCGGTGTTGCAAAGAGAATAAACCCCATAAAGACTAGAAAGTCACCGTTACAGGGGTCTTACAGTCGCTCCATCCCGGCAGAGGGTCTTCATCCTCCACCTGGAACACGGAGTTTCTCCCGGAGCTCATTACTGATGATTCAGAGTAGTGATGAGTCGGTTATGAACGATTCCTTGATTCTGAACGAGTCTTCAATGTGACTCAGAAGAACGATTCGTCTCTAAGAGTGATTCTTTATTTTCTAATTTCATTTTCATTAATGAGATTCAAAGAACCGAGTCACTAAAATGATCCGATCTTCCCATCACTTTTACAGCAAAGGCGTGTTGATACTAGAAGCTCCGCCTCTCTGGTTGCGTCCGCATCCCTGATTGGTGCAGCAAAATCTCTTTTTCTGGTGACCGACATCAAGACTGCTTGTGGATCTTTTTCGAAATATTTAATAAAAACACACTTTATATACAAAAAACAAGTAAGTTTCTATTACTGATTTTACTTTATTTATGCTGATTATTTCCCTGTAATATAACATTCCCAATGTATTATCTATACTGTAGAATTGTCTGTCATGTGATTTGATCACATTTGATCCATGTAAATCTCTGTAAACAAAATCAACATGTGATAAACTGCACAGGAAAATCTAGTGTTCTATCTCAATCTTTTTCTTTCTTTTCCACAGAAATGCTTTAAATGCTTTATGTATTAAAAACCAGCTTCTGCCTTCAGTGTGTAAGAGAGTAAAAGCACATTATTACTGCATGATACAATTCTGTCAAATCAATTTGATCTCAGCATAAATCACCAATGTAAACATTCTAATCAACCTACATGTGTCAGGTAGGTACATGTGTGATAACAGTCAGGAGTTTGAGTCTGGAAAAACTGTGTGCTTGTGTGTCAGTTGTCAAATCTCCTCTCCCAGGAAATCAAACCCAGACCATCCTGAGAGCAAAGAGATCTGCATCAGAACATGCCCCCACCCAGTGCTGCTAAAAAGCCTCGACTTGATGCTGCAGCTCACAAACACACAAAACAATCCCTCATCACTAGTGCATTAAAAACACTGCAGCATTCCTGTGATGATGTTTTATCTCCAAACTGGATTGATGCACTACTTAAAGGGAAATGTGAACTTCCTTCTCTGACAGATCAAGAAAAATCTCTCATTTCCAAGTTTAGTGTAAACGAGGTCAGTGATTATCTTCTGTTTTATTTAGTGTGCATTCAATTCACACGCATGCATTTTATTTAGTGTACATGCAATTCTTTATCTGTGGATTTGAGTTTTCTCTTTTTCAATAGTCAATCCAGAATTCACTGTTCCTGATGTTCTGAAATTGAACAGTAGATTTGATTTGTCATGTAAAAACTTTACTCCAGGTTTTGGTTTATGCAAATTCTAGTAGTTTTTCTAAACCTAATCTACAGTCAAGTCTTAACTCCCTAATATTTATTTTTCATGCATGACTTGAATACATGTTTGATTTAGTTGGATGTTGGTTGATCTTTTTCTTCCGTCTCATTTAGTCGTTAGCAGAGACGTTTCTGAAAGTGGTTTTGGAGAAGATCAAGGTGGAGAAAGAGTCTATGGGACATGAACTCCTGCAGTCTCTCTGTAGGGTTTATGTGGGATTGTGTTAAAAAAGAGGAGACTCTCATAAAGCACATGCTCTCGCCTACAGACTTCTTAAAGAAGGTGAGATTATATTGACATGTCATTATATATTTACTAAAAATGATCTGGACAGTGATATAAATAAGGCAATTGTGTTCTGTTTTTGGTTTTGTATTTCTTCCTATACAGTGTATTTTAAATCTGTGGTATCGTTTTGTTTCCTTTGCAGACTCTTCTGAAGCCCCAAAACTGATAATGGTCATGGTGACAGCATGGCCAAGTGTTTTTTCCCATAACAGCCCTTTATGCAGAGCCGTTCACATCGTGTGCAAAATGAAGGCATACGGAAAGATTTATTACTTGCTCAGCAAATATCTGCACTGGGATACGGTAAATAGCTGATTCTCATCACAACAGTCATCAGAACAGTCATTAAACATCATTTTTCAACTGGACCTTTCATGTGTTTTACTGCAATCTTAATCTACTTTTCATTTCCAATGTCCATGTGATCTATGGAGCAAATTTATTATAAATTCATGTTGAATTAAATTAATAAGTATTTAATTTCTTACTTCAAAATTCAAGCTAAAAGTGTTACAGGACACTTTCTTTTTTTATTAATAAAATCTTATCTTTATAAATAAGATTGCCTTAAACTGCACTTAACTCCAGCGTTAATGATGCTGTTTATGACAAAAATAATCAGATCAGTGCAATAAAGATGCAAGCAAATAAATCTGTTTCATAATATACTAATAAAGGAAGTGATATAGAACCATGTGACACTGTGCTCACTACTGAATAAACAAACTAACGTTGTGCCTCAAATAACACACTCATGTAGTATTCTAGATCATTATTTACCCCTGTTACTGTCTGATACATAAACCCTTCAGTAACGCTGTGTGCTATTTTTCATGTGTATTTAAAATCTTGGGGTCATTTGGAGGTCATTTTCTAGGACTCCTCCTTACATAAGAGTAATAAATGGAGGTTATAAAAAGAGCAGAATGCACAGTTAGAGCTCCACCTCAGTATTTCAATCATCTGCACTTGTGATTGCTTGTGACCTTACAGTTATGATCATATTATTATAAACATTGTTTCATTGATCTGGGTTTTAAATAAATGATGTATTTTTTGCTAGGAGCCTCCTGGAGACCCCTACAGAGCCATCACCAGCACACTGAAGGCTCTTCTGAAAGACAAAAGTCTGACATTCCAGAAGAGCAGTTGGTATGGTGATGATCTCCGTCCTGCTGCCTGGGACTACGTATTCAGCCTGGACCTTCTCTGTGCACAACTGGGCTGGATTTGGAGGGTCTCCCATGTTATACGGTACTGAATGTGAAACTGCTTCAACATGTTTAATTCTCATCTTTCTAGATTTTTAAACATTAGATAAATTGCAAACCGGCAAATGTGAGACTCATATGAGACAGTGTGTGTGTGTCCCAGTGTGTGTGTCCCAAATACTGCAAACTTTCCATTTTTGTTGCATTAATGTACAATTGATGGTATTCTATTACTGTCACAAAAACACTTAATATGTCCAATTTTTTATTCATCAGAAAAAGTGTGTGGCTCATCTTGAATACTTTGCTGAAACAAACACAAACAGAGGAAACAAAGTTCAGAAACGTCTCTGTAGCAGCAATTTTCAGGCTACTTGGTAAGTTTCCTGTGAATCCTGTTTTAAAGCATCATCTCACATTATTTCTGGATTCTTCTGTTTTTCACTCATGTTCTTTATCTCAAACAGGGCGACTCGGTTTTCAGAATCAACTTTTCTCTTCGCCACTGTGAGGCGCTGTTTCACAATAACTTTACAATAGGGTTAAATACATCAACAGAAGCTCGACTTGATTGACGCTGGAATGTTCCCAGGTGGTCTAGAGTTCGGTAAGACAGCTGAAGCGCTGCATTATGGGATCTGTAGTTTGTGTTATCAGAGCTACATATCGCCAGGCCATTTATAATAATAATAATAGATCTTTATAAAATTATCTCGCGGGCCGTATATAATTGTACGTCGGGTTGGATTTGTCCCGCGGGCCTGAGTTTAACACCCCTGATCTATGTGAAGACACTGATGATCTAAATGATTTCTCACAATAATTATCAACAATGATTTAACAAAGTAGGAAACAGCTATTTTTAGAAAAGGCTCGCGGGCGGCTCATGTGGTCCTTGCGGGTGACCTGGTGGCCGTGGGCACCATGTTGGTGACCCCTGCTTTATGGTGTTAATTTTGACCAACCTATAGCTCTGACAATAGTCATCTTTGTTTTCAATAACCCGAAAGATATTCCTATGATCCTCCCATGCAAATATCATTGGTTCTAACATACTTTAACTGTGACGTTATTTGACGTGTCACTGAAACTTGAATTGTGAATACATAGGGTTGTTTTTACTCTGGACAGGCAACACAGAAGATGATGCGGGTTAACAGAAAAATTCACAAGTCACTGTTATATGAACAATAAAACATTTAATTTTGATTACCGGAAAATCTACAAAAATGTCAAATAATAAAATATAATAGATGCAAACACACAAAAGGTACAAATAATATTTCAAAATGATGTATATATTAGTGAAAGAGGCCCAGGGTTTATTTGTATTTTTGTTATTAATTTTAAATCTGATTAAGTCTTCCTCTTTACTGCAGGAGCACAGAGGAGAACATCATTATATTATAATATTATATTATCATTATTATTAATACTATGATGATGTGCCGCAAATCCGCGAAAAAAATTACAGAACTGTGACCTTAGTTTTTTCACTGCCGGAAACAGGCTTCCATACATATCTGATATTCCGAGAGAGAGAGAGAGAGAGAGAGAGAGAGAGAGAGAGAGAGAGAGAGAGAGAGAGAGAAAAGAGGCTTTAAGCAATAACATTCCATGACTTTACCATGATACAAAGTCGTGATGAACTTCATCAACATACCTGGTGGATTTACACCAGTCTCTAAAATTCTGATTCGTGATCCGCATATCAGATTTGCCACATGTTTTAAACTGGATGTTCTTTATAACACAACCCTCCACATTTATCAAGGCTGGAGACCTGGTCAGTGATGTGAGTGTGATGGTCAGTGATGAGAGTGTGATGGTCAGTGATGTGAGTGTGATGGTCAGTGATGTGAGTGTGATGGTCAGTGATGTGAGTGTGATGGTCAGTGATGAGAGTGTGATGGTCAGTGATGTGAGTGTGATGGTCAGTGATGAGAGTGTAATAGTCAGTGATGTGAGTGTGATGGTCAGTGATGTGAGTGTGATGGTCAGTGATGAGAGTGTGATGGTCAGTGAAGAGTGTGTAATGGTCAGTGATGTGAGTGTGATGATCAGTGATGTGAGTGTGATGGTCAGTAATGAGTGTAATGATCAGTGATTAGTGTGATGGTCGGTGATGAGTGTGATGATCAGTGATGAGTGTAATGGTCAGTGATGAGTGTGATGGTCAGTGATGTGAGTGTCATGATCAGTGATGAGTGTAATGATCAGTGATGAGTGTGATGGTCAGTGATGTGAGTGTGATGGTCACTGATGAGTGTGATGGTCAGTGATGTGAGTGTAATGGTCAGTGATGTGAGTGTGATGGTCAGTAATGTGAGTGTGATGGACAGTGATGAGTGTGATGGTCAGTGATGTGAGTGTGATGATCAGTGATGTGAATGTGATGGCCAGTAATGAGTGTAATGATCAGTGATTAGTGTGATGGTCGGTGATGAGTGTGATGATTAGTGATGAGTGTAATGGTCAGTGATGAGTGTGATGGTCACTGATGTGTGATGGTCAGTGATGTGAGTGTGATGGTCACTGATGTAAGTGTAATGGTCAGTGATGTGAGTGTAATGGTCAGTGATGTGAGTGTGATGGTCAGTGATGTGAGTGTGATAATCAGTGATGTGAATGTGATGGTCAGTAATGAGTGTAATGATCAGTGATTAGTGTGATGGTCAGTGATGTGAGTGTGATGATCAGTGATGTGAGTGTAATGGTCAGTGATGAGTGTGATGATCGGTGATGAGTGTAATGGTCACTGATGAGTGTGATGGTCAGTGATGTGAGTGTGATGGTCACTGATGTGAGTGTAATGGTCAGTGATAAGTGTGATGGTCAGTGATGAGTGTGATGGTCAGTGATAAGTGTGATGGTCAGTGATGTGAGCATGATGATCAGTGATGTGAATGTGATGTTCAGTGTTGATTGTGATGATCAGTGATGTGATTGTAATGGTCAGTGATGTGAATGTGATGATCAGTGTTGAGTGTGGTGATCAGTGATGTGATGGTCAGTGATGCGAATGTGATGGTCAGTGATGTGATTGTATAGAACAGTGATGAGTGTGATGATCAGTAATGAGTGTAATGATCAGTGATGGTCATTGATGTGAGTGTGTTGGTCAATAATATGAGTGTAATGGTCAGTGAAGTGAATGGTAAAGTTAGAGAAGAGAGTTAATAGGAAATGTTAACAGTAAGTGAATCGTATTCGGCAGGATTCGAATCTGCGCAGGGAGACCGCAATGGATTTCAAGTCCATCGCCTTAACCACTCGGCCACGACTACTACACAGTTAGTTGTCAACCCATACTTAAACTGGAATCCCTATTAAGACACAAGAAAAGGCAAATGAACAATATCTGAATAATTAATACGGAATGTGAACAGAAAACGAATCGTAGTCGGCCGGATACGAACCTGCGCGGGGAGACCCCAATGGATTTCAAGTCCATCGCCTTAACCACTCGGCCACGACTACTACACAAGTCTCTATCTTCCCCTACTTAAACTGGAAGCCCTATTAACACAACAACCTGTAAACTAACTGGAATCGGGATAATTAATAGGAAATGTAAACAGAAAGCAAATCGTAGTCAGCAGGATTCGAACCTGTGGGGGGAAACCACAAAGGATTTCTAGACCATCGCCTCAACCACTCAGCCACGACTACTACACAGTTAGCTGTCACCCCTACTTAAACTGGAATCACTATTAACGCAAGAAAACGCAAATGAACACTCGGTATAATTAACAGGAAATGTAAACAAAAATAAAATCGTATTCGGCAGTAATCGAACCTGCTCGAGGAGACCCCAATAGATTCCTAGGCCATCGCCTTAACCACTCAGCCACGACTACTACACAAACCTTTACCATCCCCTACTTAAACTGAAAGCCCTATTAACACAACAACCTGTAAACGAACTGGATTGCCGTAATTAATAGGAAATGTAAACAGAAAGTGAATCGTAGTCGGCAGGATTCAAATCTGCGCAGGGAGCCCACTAATGGATTTTTAGTCCATTTCTTTAACCACTCGGCCACAACTACTACACAAGTCTTGATCAGCCCCTACTTAATCTGGAAGCCCTATAAACACAACAACCTGTAAACTAACTGGATCGGTGTAATTAAAAGGAAACGTAAACAGGAAGCGAATCGTAGTCAGCAGGATTTGAACCTGTGCAGGGAGACCCCAATGGATTTCAAGTCAATCACCTTAACCACTCAGCCACGACTACTACAAAATTTTCTATCATCCCCTACTTAAACTGGAAGCCCTATTAACACAACAACCTGTAAACTAACTGGATCAGGGTACTTAATAGGAAATGTAAACAGAAAGTCAATCCCAGTCGGCAGAATTCGAAACTGCCAAGTCAAGTCAAGTCAAGTTTATTTGTATAGCGCTTTTCACAACAGACATTGTCTCAAAGCAGCTTTACAGAAAACAACAGTATAGGTGAATGGTGTGCGTTTGTCCCTGATGAGCAGCCGTGGCGACAGTGGCAAGGAAAAACTCCCTTAGATGATATGAGGAAGAAACCTTGAGAGGAACCAGACTCAAAGGGGAACCCATCCTCATATGGGTGACATCAAAAGTTTGGTCATAAATCTTTCAACAATACAGAACAATTTGTGATCATCATAGATCCAGCATCAGCTTCTCCATGCCAGGGCCTTTAAACACTCGGCATCTACTTCTCCATGATCATCCATAGGTCCATAATCTTCACGAGGTGGGACGTGACTGGAGCTGGCCAAACCTCAGAAAGCCTCGGGATGGGGAGAGAAAGAGAAGCAGTGGAGAGGAATTAGCGTAGCTGCTGTTCATGATATTAACAGCACAAGTTGATAATGTGCATGTGATCAGATGTTCTGGAGCACAAGGTTGTGATGTGATGTGTGTGATGTGTGTTATGTGTAGGCTTTGCTAAAAAGATATGTTTTTAATCTACACTTAAACTGGGAGAGTGTATCTGAACCCCGAACACTGTCAGGAAGACTATTCCAGAGTTTAGGAGCTAAATGTGAAAATGCTCTACCGCCTTTAGTGGACTTTGCTATTCTAGGAACTACTAGAAGCCCAGAGTTTTGAGATCTCAGGGAGCGTGACGGATTGTAGCGTGTTAAGAGACTGGATAGATACATGGGAGCCAAACCATTTAGTGCTTTATAAGTGAGTAGCAGTAGTTTGTAGTCTATTCGAAACTTAATAGGAAGCCAATGTAGGGACGATAAGATTGGGGTTATATGATCGTATTTTCTTGACCTAGTAAGAACTCTTGCTGCGGCATTCTGAACTAACTGAAGCTTGTTTATTAATGATGCAGGACATCCACCTAGTAATGCATTACAGTAGTCTATTCTAGAGGTCATAAACGCATGGACGAGCTTCTCTGCATCAGATATAGATAACATATTTCTTAGCTTAGAAATATTTCTAAGGTGAAAGAAGGCTGTTTTTGTAACTTGATTGATGTGATTTTTAAAAGATAAGTTGCTGTCTAAAATAACTCCCAGGTCTTTTACCGTTGAACTAGTAGTTACAGAACAACCGTCTAAATGCAGGCTGAGATGCTGGAGCTTCTGTGTACTATTTTTTGGGCCGATGAGCAAAATCTCAGTTTTATCAGGATTTAATAGCAGAAAGTTATGGGTCATCCAATCTCTTATTTCTTCAACACACTCAGTTATGCGAGCTAATTGAGCTGTATCGCCTGGTTTGGATGAAATATATAGCTGGGTATCATCAGCATAACAATGGAAGCTAATTCCATGCCTTCTAATAATATTTCCTAATGGAAGCATGTATATTGTAAAAAGCAGGGGTCCCAGAACTGACCCTTGTGGCACGCCATAATTTACTAGCATTATCCTGGATAGCTCTCCATTTAAATCTACGAAATGGTAACGATTGGACAGGTAGGATTTAAACCAGCTTAATGCCTGTCCCTGAATACCGATGTAATTCTGTAAGCGATCGAGGAGAAGATCATGATCTATAGTGTCGAACGCAGCACTAAGATCTAGTAAAACTAATAGGGAGATGTAGCCTTGGTCTGAAGCTAAAAACAGGTCGTTAGTGATTTTAACTAGAGCAGTTTCTGTGCTATGATGGGGCCTAAAACCTGACTGAAACTCTTCAAAGATATTGTTCTCCTGCAAGTGGTTACATAGCTGGGCAGCGACAATCTTTTCTAAAATCTTAGACATAAATGGGAGATTTGAAATTGGTCTGTAATTCGATAGCGTGTTTGGATCCAGATTAGGTTTTTTAATGAGGGGCTTAATAACTGCTAACTTGAGGGATTTAGGGACATGACCTAACGATAGTGAGGAGTTAATAATATTTAAAAGAGGCTCACCAGCTGTATATAACACTTCCTTCAGTAGTTTAGTGGGAATTGGATCTAACTGACATGTTGTTGATTTAGCTTTCATAATAGCATCATACAGCTCTTCCTGTCTTATACATGTAAAACAGTGTAGTTGTGGGGTTGTAAGTACGATTGTGTCGGGAGATGCTGTCAGAGGTTGAACTGCCACAATTGTTTTTCGAATGTTATCTATTTTTTCAGTGAAGAAATTCATAAAGTCTTCACTACTAAACTGTGATGGAACACATTTTTTAGATCCCTGATTTGTTGTTAATTTAGCGACTGTACTGAAAAGGAACCTGGGATTGTTTTTGTTATTTTCTATGAGTTTGCTCAGGTGTTTAGCTCTAGCAGCTTTTAGCGCCTGTCTGTAGCTAAGCATACTGTCTTTATACGCAATTCTAAATACCTCCAATTTAGTTTTCCTCCATTTTCTCTCCAGATTACGTGTTGTTCTCTTTAGGGCATGTGTATGACTATTATACCAAGGTGCAGGTGCTTGTTCTCTAACCTTTTTTAACCGGATGGGGGCAACAGTGTCTAAAGTGCTAGTGAGGATAAGGTCTATGTTGTTCGCCATCTCATCAAGATGATCAGCATTTATGGGTTTAATGTGAAACTGAGATAAATCAGGCAGGTTATTTATGAATCTGTCCTTAGTGGTTGGAATAATAGTCCTACCAGGTCGATAACGTGGTGAAACACGGTTAATCTGCTCTACCGGTAGTGTGTACAGTAGGAGATAATGGTCTGTGATGTCATCACTCTGGGGTAAAATATCTATATCAGTGACGTCTGCTCCGTGGGATATTATTAAGTCTAGTGTGTGGTTAAAACGGTGGGTTGGTCTGGTGACGTTTTGTTTAACTCCAAAAGAGTTTAGTAAATCGACAAATGATAATCCTAGGGCATCGTTTTCATCATCTACATGAATATTAAAATCTCCTACAAGCAGCACTTTATCAAAGCTGATCAGGAGGTCTGAGAGAAAACAAGCAAACTCATGAAGAAAATCAGCGTAGGGTCCTGGGGGTCTGTACACGGTGACCAGAGCGAGTTTTCTATGCATCTCTGAAAGTGCAATTTTAAGAACGAGCACTTCAAATGATTTAAAGCTGAATCCTAATCTTTGACTAACATTAAGAGAAGCACTATAAATGGTTCCTACACCCCCCCCACGACCAGTCTGACGGGGCTCATGCTTATAAACATATCCTGACGGTGTCGACTCGTTTAGACCCATATAATCACCTGGTTTAATCCAGGTCTCAGTGAGACAGAGTGCATCGAGATTATTCTCTGTGATCATCTCATTTACAATCAGTGCTTTGGGTGCAAGTGATCTAATGTTTAAAAGACCGAACTTTAGAACTTTGTTGTGTTTGTTTATCTGGCATTTTTCAGTTTTAACTGCAATAAGATTATTTCTGGATCTTGTGTATGTAATTCTTGGTTTTACTACCCGAGGAATAGATACGGTTTCTATAAACTGGGCTGTGTGTGAACTTGTAACTATTTGGTCTGTAGTATGCGTGTTCTTATAGTTGAAGATTTCTTGATGTCTTACCAGTCAGATGGTGTGTAGTATCCTAGAGATGTTATCTGATAGCACTGCTGCTCCAACTCTGCTGGGGTGCAGGCCATCAGGGCGGAAGAACCTAGGACGCTCCCAGAAACAGTTCCAGTTATTAACAAAGAGAAGTTTATGTTCTCGACACCATGACTGTAACCATTCATTTAGAGCTAAAAGTCTACTAAACTTCTCAGCCCCTCGCTGGTAAGTGGGAAGAGGTCCTGACACAATGATCCTCGTTGTGGGTGATGTGCTGCGTACCGTCTCCACCAGGATCCTGAAGTCCCTCTTTAAGATCTCCGTTTGCCGCAGCCTGGTGTCGTTTGATCCGGCATGGAGAACAACCGCTCCGAAGTTCTCGTTCAGGATCGCGGGTACCTGCGCAGCGACATCCAGAACACGAGCACCAGGAAAACAGCGAGTGTGCACCTTACCTTTAGCTCGGGTAGCGCGGACATGCCGGACGATGGAATCTCCGAGAATAACAGTGTCGCGTTCCGTCTCGCGGAGGGGGACGAAGCGGTTCTCGGTCGAGATCTCGAAGGCCGGTGGTGGAGGTGGAGACGTCCTCGATCGGGGCTTGGCTTGTCTCTTCCGCCGCGGTCGCATCCAGGGTCCATGTTGCACCGGTGCCGGAGTTGTAGGTGCGCTGGGCCTGGGCATAGAAGCACGCGGAGTTGATGTGCTGGGAGCGTTAGGTTCAACCTGGGAGTTTACCTGGGATGAGTGCGCGTCCGCCCGGGATGTTTCCAGCGCCGCTTTCCGCTCTCGCAGCCGGTCATGCTTTACATGCAGCTCGCGAATCTGTTTCTCCAATGCCTCCATCTCCAACGCCACCGTTTGCAACTCGAACGAGTCCTCACCTGTGCTCGAATGCAGACAAACAACCGGCATAGTGCTTATCGTCACGAACAGATTTATTATACAGAGATGTGAGTGAGAGAAAATAAATATAAACAACACTAGTTATAGTCGAGTTAACTAACTACAGGCACAAGTCAGGAAGACAAAAACAATTAAGGATTATTAAAAGAGGAAAAACGGATAGATAGATAGCAAAGTTTGTTTGAAAG
The DNA here is from genome assembly GCF_946808225.1 of Silurus aristotelis. Classification (NCBI taxonomy): domain Eukaryota; kingdom Metazoa; phylum Chordata; class Actinopteri; order Siluriformes; family Siluridae; genus Silurus; species Silurus aristotelis. The sequence goes on along the minus strand of NC_139588.1, from coordinate 798,312 downwards.
ACGCCGAGAGATACAAACACGTAACTCGCGGCAAACAAGTCAAACACAGGAAGCTACCCTAGGAAACTGCGCGGGGAGACCCTAATAAATTTCTAGGCCATCGCCTGAACCACTCGGCCACAACTACTACACAATGCTCTATCATCCCCTACTTATACTGGTAGCCCTAACAACACAAGAAAACGAAATTGAACCATATCTGTATAATTAACTGGAAATCTCAGTTGTCAGGATTCGACCTTACGGGGGGAGACCCCAATGGATTTCAAGTCCAGCACCTTTACCATTTGGCCACGACTACTACACAGCTAGCTGCCACCCCCTACTTAAACTGACATCCATATTAACACAAGAAAACGAAAATGAACAATATCTGTATAATTAACACAAAATGTGAACAGAAAGCGAATCGTAGACGACAGGATTCTAACCCGCACGGGGAGACCCCAATGGATTTCTAGTCCAGCGCCTTAACCACTCGGCCACAACTACTACACAATTTTCTATCATCCCCTACTTATACTGGAAGCCCTATTAACACAAGAAAACAAAATTTAACCATATCTGTATAATTAACTGGAAATGTAAACATTAAACAAACACAACACCCTGTAAACTAACTTTATCGGGGTAATTAATAGGAAACAAATCGTAGTCGGCAGGATTCGAACCTGCGTGGGGAGACCCCAATGGATTTCAAGTCAACCCCTCTGTCCCTGATGGTAGGAGAGTGAAAAGTGTGTGACAGGTGTGTGTGTGGTTGTCCACAATGCTGTTTGCTTTGCGGATGCAGCGTGTGGTGTAAATGTCCATGATAGAGGGGAGAGAGACTCCGATGATCTTCTCAGCGGTCCTCACTATCCTTAGTGGGGTCTTGCGCTCCAAGACTGTGCAGTTCCCAAACCAGGCAGTGATGTAGCTGCTCAGGATGCTCTCAATGGTCCCTCTGTAGAACGTGGTCAGGATGGGGGGAGATGGAGGAGCTTTCCTAAGTGCTCTCAGGAAGTAGAGATGGTGCTGGGCTTTTTTGGTGATGGGGCTGGAGGAGCCTTTCCTGTTTGCACATACTTGTTTATACACCATGAAGTTAAAAATCCTGAATCGCATTGACCTGGATGCTTCAGCAATAATGTAATACATTCTTAATAACAATATGTTTAGCTTTTTTGCTGTTGTTTTTCTGTTACTTAAACAGCAAATACACAATGTTGTGATTGCAGCTTGAGAAACTCCATGCCATTGAATACAAGCCTGTTCTGCTTCTTGGCAAGGAGACCAAAAAGAATGAAGTCAAGTGTGAAATATTAACCCCTCGCTGCACACTCACCAACTATGCCCAGGACTACCTTCAGAAGATGGGTTCACTTTATGAATACCTTTGTCAAGGTAAGATGCAGCACTGCATTCTTAAAGTCACAGTTCACAACTTGTGTTAAGTATGGCAAATATTTGCATCAACGTTTAAATCTTAAAGGGACGGCTCCCCCCTAAAACTTGAATTCATCGCCTTAAACTCCTAACCTCCTTGACAGTGAAAACTTAGGAGAGGTTTCCATTTTTATATAACCAACACAGAGTGTGTTAGCACAATACTGGGTCTCTTAATACAATTCAACTTTTTAAATATTAATTTAGCTTTAGACACGACCAAACAGCACTTCCTCAAACCATTTTCTAATATTTGGCAAACTACAACATGTCTCCAAAATATATTTTTTACCTGTCCACTGTCACAGTTTTATCTGCATAGTATTGTGAGGATTGAAAGGAAATGCACAAAATTTGCTGATGAAGAACTATGACGGTTTGTCTTTTATTTTCATATTCATCAGCCGTTGATGACTGAAATGTAGTTTTAGAGTGAACCATCTCTTAAACTATTTTCTTATTCAGTCCCCAAAAGAGAGCAAGCTTTTGGGAATGTTGGGAAGAGCACAACACATGCATGTCAAGTTCCAGCTTACCACATTTGCAATTTGGCATCCACGAACCCACAGAATTTGACTGTATGATTTAAACAGATTAACATTTAAAACATAAAGATTAACCATGAGTTTAAACTACACCTGTTTTAAGTAAGCAAAACACTTGTTCAACTTGCAGAGGATGGAACCAGGATTCCAGTGGCAATGATGATAAGCTGATGACGCTGCATCTCACACCCTGTGATCCATTGGAGAACACAAGCAACCCGGAGGAGGTCCACAGGTGGAAGAGACAAGAACATGCTGGTGGAGCCCATGAGTAATACAGAAGGGCAGGTGAAGCGGATGAGCACTGCAGAGGAGCAGGTGGAGCAGATCAGCACTATGGAAGAGCAGGTGGAGAAGATCAGCACTATGGAGGAGCAGGTGGAGCAGATCAGCACTATGGAGAAGCAGGTGGAGCAGATCAGCACTATGGAGGAGCAGGTGGAGAAGATCAGCACTATGGAGGAGCAGGTGGAGAAGATCAGCACTATGGAGGGACAAGGTAATTAAGACATCTTTAAAGTTAGTTTCATTTTGTAAAGGCTTAAATTGTTTAAACCATGTGGTACCTTAAAATTGCTCAATGTCTGAGGCTTTTCCCCATTGAGCTTTATGCAGGTCCGGGCTGCATGATATCTTTTCAGCGTCAGTGCTGCAATGTAATAATGCAGTAAGATAATTACACTTGATAAGATTTCTTAAAATAAGAAAACATACCTAGCCTTTAGAAAATAGCAAAGTGTTTTTTAAAAAAAAGGATTAAAATACTTATTTGAAGCAGTATATTTAGTGTCATTTACTTAAAACTAAGTTGTTCATTCCTTTTTTTTTTTAAGAGTTTGCTTTTCTTAATTTGTGTGAAAAGATCTTAAAACCAGAGCTATTAAACAAGACAATTCTTCTTAATTTAGGATTTGTCATAAGGTAATCTGTCTTAAAATGAGTAAAGCATTTAAACTTAAAACACGGTTATATAAACTAAAATCAAGACCATGCATTCAGAGTCAAAATTATTTATTCAAATGAAAACCTGTCTTCTTCCACAGAATAGTTACCATGCACAAAACAAAGCTTACTTTACTGCTTCTCAAAATACTTCAACTTACTGTAACATAAAACAGTACATGTGTTGCCATTGCTGTACACGGAATCACAATCAACATGAGAATCTGACACTGTAATAAAACTACAAAACAACTTGTAACAGAGATGCCCAAGAAAAAAGCACAAAAAACATACAAGTCTTCTGTATAAAGACCCCCATAGATTTATGACATTACTTGTTGCTAGTGTAACGAAGGTCATAAGAACCGTATCAAAACCAAAAAAAAAGAAGAATTATACAAATGCACAATAATTACATATTTTAAATATTTTATTTTAAGGTTTTGGGAATCAAATATTGCCAAAAGAAATTAGTAAATGTCACAAACCAGAAATATTTATGAGATTAAATAATTAAGAGTAGCTCCGCCCTTAATGATTGTTCTTCGTCATCATTGGTGCTGATCAGAGGGGGAGGAGCCTTGAACAGAAAAAAAGATGCATGCCATTAGCAGTACTAAAAAGGACAAAAAAAACTAAATGAAAACCCAAGCTGATGACTTTGTAAAAGCGATTTCCCTTAGTTCATCTGGTATTATTTAATACCATTTCTCTTTCTTGGTGTTAGTTTTTTCCTTTTTTTTGTGCTAAGACAACCTTATTGAGTTATGGGTTGTGTATTGTTCAGTCTTTTGTGAAATCAGACATTTTAAAATCATACTGTGGATAATTCCTCTGAAATGTTTAAACATCTGAGTGAAGTGATAAATGAACAGTTGATTTGCTGCTTAAGTGTTCATGTAGATTGCCAATCGTATTAGTGTGGTGTGTGTAACATAGGTCATGTGGTGTTCTGCTAACCATGCAGTCTCATGCTCTGATATCAGCTATAGGCTCATTGAATGCTCACAGTTAAATTAAGCAATTATTTAGATAAAAGAAACAATTTATTGTTATAAAATTTAGTGTCAGTAAATGTGTTGGTGCATTTTGAACATTATTACATTGAAAATTATAATTAGAAATATTAATGTGTGTAAATGGGAATTTACTGCAATAAATTATTTTCCTGCCTTGTCTTCACATGGTTGTTTTTTTTTTTTCCCTCCCTTTGTTCCCTCTTCCTAATTTGTTTGACATCTCTCTTTGATGCTGGATGAGGAGTTCTCGGAGCTCTGGAATTAGAATCGTTTCTACCATCAGCTAGGAGCTCAATATTGATGGAGACTGGTGAGCCCCTTGTTTCTTCTGAACCTGGATCATTTTCTGTTCTTCATCTGTGTGGTAGAACCATAAGTGCACCATTTTCCTTTCCTTTTTTTTCTCCCTCTCTCTTCCTGGATTTCCATGAACTTTTTTTGGAATGTGTTGCAGGTCTGAATGACAGGAAATGATGTATATTTACACATGACATGAAGTTGACCAAACAAAACATGAAATATTTTGTGTTCATATTGTCTGCAATGAAATACAAGTCAAAGTAAATTTAGAAATCACTACTTTCTTTTTTTATTTGCGTTTTCCATACTGTCCCAACTTTTTCTGATTTGGGGTTGTAGTTTTCAAGTTTTTCCATTGCGTTTTCTTAATAACATTGAGAGTAAACTCTTTACACAATTGTTGAATATAAACTGCCACAATCCCACCATTGTTGTAAGGAGCAATACAAATGTTTTTGTTCTTTAAAATTAATTCAAAATATAACAAACAGTTCAACAAAACTGCCGTCACTTAACAATGATGTGTTAAAGTGCCAGTAAGCACTTTGTGATTTCACAGAATCAACAGAAACGTGACAAAAAAAAAAACCTTCTAAAATTATGTTTTTTAAAGTGAAGCTGATTTTGTCTAGAAAGAGGAATTTTTTCTGCCCCTTTATAGGTGCGTAAACATAAAAAAAAAAAAATTCATTTCTGTGTTTTCGAATTTTGCTTGTACAGTCCAACCCACTTATCTCGACCTCGGTTAACTCGCCAACTCTATTAAGTCGACGTTTTTGAAGTGGAACCGACAAATTCTCGCTTTGTCTTAGCATTTTTTATCGGTTATGTCGATTCTTTTATGTCGCCGAACCCTAATATCTCGAGCACAAGGGGGGCAAATTTGCCACTGAACTTCGGTTATCTCGATCGGCACTTTTCAGAGCTGTGTGTCAGAGTGAAATGACTCGAGAATTTAATGTTGACACTGGTTAGCTTTTTGTAAAAACGAACTACACCCCGCACATTTGTGTGATTTTGTGAGCGATCTTTGTGTTTACAATGTTGGAGAATATAATAAAGGTTTGTATCGAGAATCGACGGTGGTTTGTATTGTATACTGGTGAATCTCTGCTGTTAGTTGATGCACATATGCCTTTTGTTGTTAAATGTTATGCGATGAATGGGAGGCGAAAGCCGAAGTGAAAGCAAAACAGTTTATTGCAACACAGGGCAAAGCCAAACACAAACACTCGCCTTGAAAGTGAATATTCCGCTGGTGCGCTCTGGGAGCGCGGTCCACTAAGTGGCAAACTGAAAAGAGGCAGTCTGTATATATAATCCACGCGCTGAACAGCACACGGGAGAACGTGGGATGAGCAGGATCGGGGGAATACAACAACGGCAGGATCGGGGGAATCCAGGATGCACGATGGAAAGAAAAGCGCAGCCGTTGAGAGAGTGCCGGTGGGAAGACACGTACCGGGATACGCATGAACGATAACAACGACCGCCGTGAACCAACATATACCAACAATAACGGACGGTGACAGTGTGGAACTGAGGGGTTTAAATAGGAGCTGGTGATGATGCTAAACGAGTCCCAGGTTTGCGCGATTGAAGCCGGGAGCTTCAGAGAAAGCAGCTGAGAAAGCACCGAAGGGGGCGTGGCAGGTGGTTTCCTGACAGTTAACAAACATGTATGTACATTTTTATAGCATGCCTTCATCAAACAAATCGTGGCAACGCTGTTGTGTAAAAAAGCTCCAAAAGCACGTGCTTGTACATTCTCATTTATTAATGCACATTATGTACAGTAGAAACTAGATATTTACATACACTCCATAAAAGAACACAAAAACTTTTATTTCTTTACTGTCATACATTAAATTAGAGTAAAAGTTTTTTGTTTTAAATCAATAAATATTAACATATTTTTTGCATTTGTTAAATGTCAGAATCGAGCGAGGGAGAATTTTTATGTATTTTTATTATCACTTTCATCAAAGTCAGAAGTATACATACACTTCCTTAGTATTTGGTTGAATTGCTCCGAAACGTTTTGCGTATCCTTCCACAAGCTCTCTACAATAGTTTGCTGGAATTTTGGCCCACTCCCCTTGACAGAACTGGTGTAACTGGGTCAGGTTTGTAGGCCTTCTTGCTCGCACTCGCCTTTTTTCTATGGGATTGAGATCAGGGATTTGTGATGGCCACTCCAATACCTTGACTTTGTTGTCCTTAAGCCACTTTGTAACTAATTTGGAGGTATGCTTGGGGTCATTGTCCATTTGGAAGACCCATTTGCACCCAAGCTTTAACTTCCTGGCTGATGTCTTCAGATGTTGTTTTAATATATATCCACATCATTTTCTTTTCTCATGATGCCATCTATTTTGTGAAGTGCACCAGTCCCTTCTGCAGCAAAGCAGCCCCACAACATTATACTACCACCCACATACTTGACAGCTGGGATGGTGTTCTGAGGATTCAAAGCTTCGCCCTTTTTTCTCCAAATATACCGTTTATCATTATGGCCGAACAGTTAAATTTTTGTTTCGTCAGACCACAGGACATGTCTCCAGAAATTAAGATTTTTTCCCTCATGTGCAGTTGCAAACTGTAGTCTGGCTTTTTTATGGTGGTTTTGAAGTAATGGCTTTCTCCTCCCAGAGTAACCTTTCAGCTCATAGCGGTACAGTATTTGTTTTACTGTGGATAATGACACTGTCTTACCAGTTTCAGCCAGCATCTTCACAAGATCTTTTGCTGTTGTCCTGGGGTTGATTTGCACATTTCACAACAAAAAACATTCCTTTTTGGGACTCAGAATCCGTCTCCCTCCTGAGCGGTATGATGGTTGAGATTCCCATGTTTTTTATACTTGCGTATTATTGTCTGGACAGATGAACGTGGGACCTTCAGGCATCTGGAAATTGCACCTAAGACTGAGCCATAATTGTGGAGGTCAACAATTATTTTTCTGATGTCTTGGTTGATTTTTCTTGATTTTCCCATGATGTCAAAGAAAGAGGCTCTGTGTTTGAGGTGTGCCTTTATATGCATCCACAGGTGTGCCACCAATTAACTCAAATGGAATCAATTAATCTATCAGAGGCTTCTTAACCCATAGAATGGAATCATCTGGAGGGGTTTTTTTTTTGTTTAAAGGCACGATAAACTTAATGTATGTATACTTCTGACTTTGATAAAAGTAATAATAAAAATACATAAAAATTCTCCCTCGCTCGATTCTGACATTTAACAAATGCAAAAAATTGAAATATTTATTGATTTAAAACAGAAAAAGTTTACTCTGATTTAATGTATGACAGTAAAGAAATAAAAGTTTTTGTGTTCTTTTATGAAGTGTATGTAAATATCTGGTTTCAACTGTACATAAAGAAATTTCAAGCATGTTAATATATTGCCGCCATATTGGTTTTCGTTTGTCTCGATCATCGGTTATCTCGCCACTTTTTGGCGTCCCCTAGGCCCTCGACATAACCGGGTTCCACTGTACTTTTAAAATGTGCCCTTTAACTATTTCTTCCATTTTGTAAGAGGTTGGTAGAAAGTGTTTTGAAAAGAGTATTGCTACTCCTCCACTAGTAGAGAACATCCAATCCACTTCAGTTTTATGATCCCTGTGTGATTCCTGAATAAACATGACATCAATCCGTTTCAGCTTTATAAACTCAAACAACACCATTCTTTTCTGACCAGCTCTAGCAGCATTTAGATTAAGAGTTCCTACTTTTACATACTTCATATTGGAAATAGAGAACAACATACCTATACAGTACAGTACAGTACAGTAGTGACACTGGGCGCCAGTTCTTCAGCTGCGTCAGGTCTCCCTTCTTTGGCAGCAGGCGCTTTTCTTTTAAACAGTTGTAGCTGCTAATTCCAGGTCTTTCTGAAGCTCTCCACAAGTGGTCCTTGTCTCTTGGACAACTCTTTTGATATTCTTTTTGCTCCTCTGTCTGAAATCTTGTGAGGAGCACCTGGTCATGGCTGCTTTATGGTAAGATGATGTTCTTTCTACTTCTGGATTATGATCCTAACAGTTCTCGCTGGAACATTCAGAAGTTTAGAAATCCTTCTGTAACCAATGCTAATAGTATGTTTTGCAACAATAAGGTTGTGAAGGTCTTGAGAGAGCTCTTCACTTTTACCCATCATGAGATGTTTCTTGTGTGACACCTTGGTAATGAGACATCTTTATACAGGCCATTAGTTGGGACTGAAGCAGCTGATATTGATTTTCACTGACACGGGGCAGGACTGCTTTCTAATTACTGATTGATTTCAGCTGGTGTCTCGGCTTCCATGCCTTTTTTCACCTGCCTTTCTTCATGTGTTCAACACTTTTCACCAGATGGAATAAAATTAAAGTAACGAGTCTGTTTTTGAAAATGTAAGAAGTAGAAAGTACAGATATTTATGGGGGAAAAAATAATGAGTAAAAGTAAAAAGTTTTGTAAAAAATAAATAATAAAGTAAAAGACTGATTAAAATTACACTTAAATTGTACAAGAGTCTGTTATTATCAATATAATCTAGAGGTTAGGATGCAGCACTCTCACCGCTGCGGCCCGGGTTCGATCCCCGGTCAGGGAACCAACCCCAGCCATTAAGGTTGCACAAGCCTTAGTGCCGGTCCCAAGCCCGGATAAATGGGGAGGGTTGCGTTAGAAAGGGCATCCAGCGTAAAAACGTGCCAAATCAAACATGTGGATGATCCGCTGTGGCGCCCCCTAATGGGAGAAGCCGAAAGAACGTTTTAGTAATGTATTTTGTATTTAACAATATTCTACATATATAAAAAGTAGGATAGCTATTATACAATTGTAAAATATATGATAGAATAAATAATATATAAAAGTAACAACGATTTTATTCATTTTATTATTTGCTTACTCCTTTCTTTAGTCGGATATTTAAAAAATAAATCCACCAAAAAATAAACATTAAACATTTGTTTTTACTAATAAAATCTGCCATGAAGCACAGGTCCGACAAGTAAAAACCGACCGTGTGGAAACAGAGCAAACATACCAAAAGTACCGCTCGACGACAAGTTGCAATGTCTCATATCACCACTAGATTCTAGACTATAAATTCTAGACCACTAGAATTTTCCTACCACAAAAATCGCAGATTTCTAGTTTTTTTTTTTTTTTTACTTAAAATTTAATTGAAATTACATTTAAACTGTACAAGAGTCTGTTATTATCAATATAATGATCCTATTAATAAAAATAATAATAATTAATAATAATAATAATAATAATGATTATCATGATAATAACAATAATAATAATAATAATAATAATAATAATAATAATAATAATAATAATAATAATAAATCTATAATAATAATAATAATAATAATAATAATAATAATAATAATAATAAATCTAGCAATGTAAATTGTATCTAATAATATTCTACGTATATAAAAAATAGGATAGCTATTATACAATTTTTTAATATATAATTTAATAAAGAATATATAAAAGTAACAACGATTTTTATTATTATTCAGTTTATTATTTACTTAATTATTCATGATTCACTCAGAACTCGTTCATTGTTATTGAATATAAATATAAAAAAGGACAAAAATGTTAACTTTACTTAAAAACTTATTCACGACATCCTTCATTTAGTCGGATATAAAAAAATAAATCCACCGAGAAATAAATATTAAACATTTCTTTTTACTGAATAAAATCTGGCATGAAGCACAGGTCCGACAAGTAAAAACCATCCGTGTGGAAACAGAGCAAAAATACCAAAAGTACCGCTCGACGACAAGTTGCAATGTCTCATATCACCACTAGATGGTCGCATTTTACTACTACAAAAATCGCCGATGTTCAGATTTTTTTTATTTTACTTCAAATTTCATTAAAATTACACTTAAATTGTACAAGAGTCTGTTATTATCAATATAATCATCTTTCTAATAATAATAATAATAATAATTATTATTATTATTATTATTATAATTATTATAATTATTATAACGGGGGAGTGGTGGCTCCAGCGGTTAAGGCGCTGGGTTGCCGATCGGAAGGTCTGGGGTTCAAGCCCCGGTATCGCCAAGCTGCCACTCTTGGGCCCTTGAGCAAGGCCCTTAACCCTCTATGCTCCGGGGGTCCCTTACGAGGGAAATATCAAGGTCCGTGACGTGGGGCCGCCTTCCTGTGGGCTCACCACCTGCATAAGGGACGGTGCTGTGAGGATTGGGCAGCAATCTTAGACTGCTGCCCCCGCGACCCGAATTACGGATAAGCGGGAGAAAATGAATGATTATTATTATAACAATGATAATAATAACAATAATAATAATAATAGTAATAAATCTAGTAATGTATTTTGTATCTAACAATATTCTACATATATAAAAAAAAGATAGCTATTATAAAATTTAAAAATATATAATAGAATGAAGAATATATAAAAGTCACAACGATTTCATTTATGTTATTATTTGCTTAATTATTCATGATTCACTGAGAACTTGTCCATTTTTTAAACATATATATACATATATACATATATATATATATATATATATATATATATATATATATATATATATATATATATATATATATATATATATATATATATATATATAAAGAGTGAAAATAAAACTTTAAACGTTTAAAGACGTTCTTGCTTCAGTCGGATATTTAAAAAATAAAGCCACAGAAAAATAAACATTAAATATTTGTTTTTACTGATGCGCCAAGTCTCAAAGGCATGTAGGAACAAAGTTGCAGCTTAGGAAGATGTTGAAGATGTCGGTGAAGACATCCGCTATCTGCTCTACACATTCCCTGATCACTCTGCCTGGAACCTTGTCTGATCCAGTAGACCTCCGTGGTTTTAGGGTTTAGAGCGTCTGATGAGCGGTCTGTATGCTGGAATTAGCATAACAGAGATGTGGTCTGAGTAACCGTGTGTCTTTTCTCAATTCCTGCCAGGAAATCAACGTTGTGTTCATCTAAACAGCTCCAGGTTTCACCCTGAGTGAGTAGAAACTAACTGAGAGATTGAATTAAGAAAGAGATTAGGGTAAATCTTTCCTATAGTTGTGAGGTGAATGATACACAAAGTCATGGAGCAGTTGGACACTGGGAGATAATCAGATGAATAAAAGTAGAAAATGTGATTAAAAGCCTAAAGTTTATTGTAAGATTTGAGCCATGAATGATGCACAGATGCACAGTGTAGCAGCAATGACACAAACTTCACTTCACAACAAGAGCAAAAAAAAAAAAAAAAAACTTAAGAACAGTTCAAATTCAAGAAATAAAAAAATACAATGTTATTTAAACTTTACAGAAAAAAAAACATAAACATATATATTTTTTTGCATTGTTTACAGTTTTAATTAATTTTGATTTAACTTTTATTATTTACAACAATATGTTCTAATTTGTTCACAAAAAACAGGACCAGACTGTTCACAATGAATGTAAATACATGGTCTCATAATGTCATTGCTGTCAACTGCTCTTTCAAATCCTGTAGGAAAATAAACAGTCTTTATGAAGGTCAATGATATTTTGACAGTAGATCCTCGAACCAGCTTCTGCACTGTACAGTTTCCACATTTTTCTGACTGCATATAGGCGATGTTGGTCATCACTGACACAGAGAAGGTATAAAACCTTAAAAATACTGCCATCTTTCAATATCACAACAGAGTTGTTCCTTTTCTTTGTCTTTGTATATGTTTGGCTGTGAATGACTTTGATTTAACATAAAGCTCCAGAGCCTCATGAGCATGGTCAATATCTTCTTGACAAATGTCTGAACCTAGCAAAATGAACATGTAAAGCCCAGTGGCAAAGATACTTGTTTGGAAGTTTCCCCTTCAGGACTGGCAAACTGTAATATTAAAGCCATTTCTGCCATTTGGGAGCTTTCCAAAACCTACACTCAACAATAGACCGTGGGATTCTGGAAAAAAAGCTTGGAAGCTTGATTGCTAAAAGATTTTCATCCACTATTGAAGTGTTCAAACCAGTATAACATGGTTGACTGTAGCTTTTGAAATCAAGCCATTAAGTGCCTATTTGCAACACACAATGCATGTAATCAGGGACCACACCATTGATCAGGTTTAAATTGGGCAAGTCCACAGTTAGAGATGCCCCTTTTATATGCCCAAAATGCTGTGTTTGTTATTTTTGCCAATCTCACCTATTTGCACAGTTGTGTTGTGATCTCTAAGGTCTGGCATCTCCTCCATACAAGAATACACTCACACAGTCCCAGTGCCTTTTCTCACTTGAACACCTGGATGAAGACAGTGTCCACACATATACTCTCCATTAAACTGTTTAAAATTTTGCAGCAAAGGTCGTGCAACAGTATCACATACAGCACATAATGCATAGACCTTTGTGGTTTTTATTGACTGATCTACTTGATCCTGCCATTAAGGTCCCGTTTATCCAAGAATTTAGCATACCTCCACAAAAGGTGTGAGGAAGCTAGTCATCAGTGGTTTAGAGCCAAACCACAAGGCACATAGTAGAACATTTTTATCTCTTTCCTCAGGGGGTACTTCATTAACAAAGCATTGCAAGGGCCAAATGCTGAATTTTTATGACTGGAACACAGGCACTCTGTCACAATTAAATGACAGTGAAAAGAAAGAATCGCTAACTGCTTTCAGATATTTGTACAACTTCTCATCAGAAATATCCGTTATTTCATCCCTGTTTTGGTCATTGTAAATCTTTTTGAATTCATTCTCCAAAAGAGCTTTAAATGGATCCCTCAATGGTATACAAATAAAAAACTGACCAAATTCTACACTTTGTCTTACAGTTTGTGTTGATGAGCAAATCTGGCATTTTAATCCACTGCCCTTAGACACTGAAAAGCCAATGTAAGAGCTGCAAATGCCACAATAATGAGGATATTCTGATTTGTAGACAAAACCAATTTAAACACCTTTTCTAGAATGTACTTGCTACGTGGGACGCTTGCAGCATCCCCACTAAATAACCTTAACAGTTTCAGTAAGTCCTCTTTTAAAGCCCCTGTTACATTGTGCTTCATGGGAAAGCAACAAGCAATGTTCATCCAATTGGTATCTGTGACATGGTTATTTGAAAAACTAATGTGGGAAACTCACATTAGTGTTTGATGATCGTGACTGTTTGTCTGCATCCTCAACAGCAATTTGGTAAATCACAGTGATGAATTTAAGTTTAAATCCAAACCCCATGTGTAATTAAAGAAACTCTTTAGACAAAACTGACAGTCCAGTAGATGCATTAAGAACAGAATTTAGTAAAGATTTAGACTAAGATTTAGTTTGATACTGAATGATGGTGTGTTTTTTTCTAAATATTGATCAGTTGACTTTTAATTGGTCTTTATCTAAATTGTCCTACAGCTTTATTTTGTATTTTCTTGGTAAAATCAATGGTAAAAACTTATTTTTATGATTTTCACACAAGTGTGTTGTGGCATTGTGCTTACAATTGCAGTTGTGTCAAAATCTATTGTTTAGTACATGGTATTATTATTAACCCAAACCAAGACAGACATCTTTTATTATTGTTCTTTACAAACAAAAAAAATAGTACACTTCTGCAAAGCACTTCCTGTGTGAAGTCCAATCAACACATCTGTTTCCGATTTAGCGAGTTAGAGAAATGTAAACAATGTGTGATTCTACTCAAGAAGTTCAGTATGAGTGCTCTACTGGGATTATAGGAACTTGTGTTATGTCTTTCAACCATTCACAATATGCAGAGTTACTGAACTGTTGTAAAAGTAAGCATGTAGTAAATCTGTATTTATTTATTTATTTATTTTTTATAAATTTATTTTGTTTCAAGTGCGTTTTGACTTGCATCAGCCGCTATATGTTTGTCAAACATGCCATCATCAGTGGACCCCTGACTGAAGGACATCCTTCGGAGTGGCTATTGGCCAGCTTCTGTCAACAGTTCCACACTTTATACACTGGACCTCCTGAGCTGCTTTCAGGAACTCAAGGTCATCTCTCCGGGATTCTCCAGACAAGCCTTCACAAAGCAGCTGAAACATCGCACTACGATTGAAGGAAGAGTAACTGTAATTGTTTTACCATATTATAAAACTTCTTTCTGTAAACAGACATCACATATTCTATTATATATGTATATCTTCCAGTCTGGACATATCAACGGCGATACACTACAGCGCAGCTTCTCAGAGTTTTCAGAAAAACCAGCTCTGCTGTAGTGCTCCTTTCACCTGCACGCCAGAAATGTTGGCTGTTGCAGCAGATAGAAACAGTGGAAATTGTTTCAATGGAAATTGTTTTTATTGATTTATTTATATATATATACATTTTATGACTGTTATTCCTATTTTTCTTTTTCCTTAGCTCTGATTGATGTTCCTGCCTTTTTTTTGAGGGGCTCTTTGTGGCTGAAGACAGAGCGGTGTCTAGATTTGTTAACATCATACAGAAAGCAGTAAGAAATGCAAGTTTTATTTTTCAGTTTTCATCTATGGATTACAGCAAACTACATGTCACCACTCCAGTGTTCCTTCAGGAAGTGCACATTCAAAGTTCAATGAAGTTGGATTAAAAGGGGTTTTAAATACAAATTCAAACACTGAAATGGTTCTTGTTGTTTTAACAGGGATTTATTTTTCACTATTTATTCTACAGACACCTGATTTATCTCCAGTCAAGGCACCACACACAGAGGACTTCAACAGTCGATTGAGAGGCTTTACCTTAGTGCTAGACGCTTTACTGTCAGAATGATAAAAGTATAGAATATAATTGGTTGATAAATTTAAGCTACTGTATGCATCCCACTCAACCAAAACATCAAATCAGCACATCATTTAGTAGCAGTTAAGATCAATCTTTGAATTCAGTTCTTTAAATGTCCAGTCTGTAGGATTTAGTGATAAATAGCTGTGTGGTTGTAGATTGCAACCAGCTTCCTCCAAGCTGAAGTAGAAAAAGTGAGTGGTTCTATCTAGAACCAGTAGTTTGTTTTTTCATTGTGGGTTACCATAAGAACATGGCACTTCGTGGAAGGGGACCATATTTAGATAAAAACTGCCCATTCTAAAGCAAATCAAATCAATTCAAATTTTATTTGTCACATAATTAAAGCACAATTTTTATTTTTAGGAATATGTGTACCACTGAATGTTACACACTGGACCAATGAGTTACCTGTTTATCAATCTAAATTGAAATTTTCCACATACTATAATTATTGCAGCTTTGCTTTCATTTTTTGGGTGCAATATATTTTTACTTGTTGAACAGTGCTGTGAAAAAACCTCTACCCCTTTACTTCCTGTCTTTCTAGACAGCAGCACGCTTCCACCGCCTTTAAAGGAAGCTGGCAGAAGACAAAACGCTCCTTCTTCAGGAGATCAAGGACCACAATAGTCTTGTACTATACTCTGAAACAAACACTGATGTAGCTGTGGTGGAGCATTCCCTTACTGGAGAGAGCACCATGTCTCAAATATGGCTGTAGTGGTGTTCATGGCAGTGGTATGTCAGCTTTCAGATGCTTCACAAGAATGTATTTACAGGTCAGCTATATCGAGTACAATGAACTAAGATTTAACTTGGATTAAAAAAGTATGTGTTTGTAGTTACAAAACAGTGCCATGCTATTATGCAAGATCGTCTCATGTAAACATATACAGTGAGGAAAATAAGTATTTGAACACCCTGCTATTTTGCAAGTTCTCCTACTTAGAAATCATGGAGGGGTCTGAAATTGTCATCGTATGTGCATGTCCACTGTGAGAGACATAATCTAAAAAAAAAAATCCAGAAATCACAATGTATGATTTTTAAACTATTTATTTGTATGATACAGCTGCAAATAAGTATTTGAACACCTGTCTATCAGCTAGAATTCTGACCCTCAAAGACCTGTTAGTCTGCCTTTAAAATGTCCACCTCCACTACATTTATTATCCTAAATTAGATGCACCTGTTTGAGGTCGTTAGCTACATAAAGACACCTGTCCACCCCATACAATCAGTAAGAATCCAACTACTAACATGGCCAAGACCAAAGAGCTGTCCAAAGACACTAGAGACAAAATTGTACACCTCCACAAGGCTGGAAAGGGCTACAGGGAAATTGCCAAGCAGCTTGGTGAAAAAAGGTCCACTGTTGGAGCAATCATTAGAAAATGGAAGAAGCTAAACATGACTGTCAATCTCCCTCGGACTGGGGCTCCATGCAAGATCTCACCTCGTGGGGTCTTAATGATCCTAAGGAAGGTGAGAAATCAGCCCAGAACTACACAGGAGGAGCTGGTCAATGACCTGAAAAGAGCTGGGACCACCATTTCCAAGGTTACTGTTGGTAATACACTAAGACGTCATGGCTTAAAATCATGCATGGCACGGAAGGTTCCACTGCCTAAACCAGCACATGTCCAGGCACGTCTTAAGTTTGCCAATGACCATTTGGATGATCCAGAGGAGTCATGGGAGAAAGTCATGTGGTCAGATGAGACCAAAATAGAACTTTTGGGTCATAATTCCATTAAATGTGTTTGGAGGAAGAAGAATGATGAGTACCATCCCAAGAACACCATCCCTACTGTGAAGCATGGGGGTGGTAGCATCATGCTTTGGGGGTGTTTTTCTGCACATGGAACAGGGCGACTGCACTGTATTAAGGAGAGGATGACCTGGGCCATGTATTGCGAGATTTTGGGGAACAACCTCCTTCCCTCAGTTAGAGCATTGAAGATGGGTCGAGGCTGGGTCTTCCAACATGACAATGACCCGAAGCAGACAGCCAGGATAACCAAGGAGTGGCTCTGTAGCATATCAAGGTTCTGGCGTGGCCTAGCCAGTGTCCAGACCTAAACCCAATAGAGAATCTTTGGAGGGAGCTCAAACTCCGTGTTTCTCAACAACAGGCCATAAACCTGACTGATCTAGAGAAGATCTGTGTGGAGGAGTGGGCCAAAATCCCTCCTGCAGTGTGTGCAAACCTGGTGAAAAACTACAGGAAACGTTTGACCTCTGTAATTGCAAACAAAGGCTACTGTACCAAATATTAACATTGACTTTCTCAGGTGTTCAAATACTTATTTGCTGCTGTATCATACAAATAAATAGTTAAAAAATCATACATTGTGATTTCTGGATTTTTTTTAATTGATTATGTCTCTCACAGTGGACATGCACCTACCAAAATGGCCTCAGCAGTCCAGACACCAGTAAGGATGAAGAAGAAAACACAATTTATGTTGTATGTTATTACAAGTTACAAATAACTTGATTCCCTGTTCTGTTGGTGCTTTTCAAGTGAACTTAACCACATGATCCAGTGTTATTAAATACAGCCTTATGGTGTTTTTGACAAATATGCACACACATAATGTGGTGTATTTCACTGCTATTGTTGTGAATGGCAGAAAATTAAGTATTTCCAAAGATGAGCATTTTATGTTTTTACTTTTCCATACTTTGTTATTTAAAAAGGTGATAGTTTTATAGTTGATACAAGGTAATAGCTGAAGGAAAAATGAAAGCGATACACTATATGGACAAAAGCATTGGGACACCTGACTTTCACAGCCATAGTTGGTTTATCCTAAACTGTTATCGCAAAGCTGAAGACACACAATTGAACCAGGAGACCTAAACATGTTCCAGCATGACAATACCCCTGTGAACAAAGCAAACTCTATTAAGATATGCTTTGCATTGGTTTGAGTGGAAGATCTCCTGCAATAGAGCTCTTACCTCAACCCTATTGAACCCAAGTCCTCTTCACCTCACCTACATCAGTACCTGACTTTACTAAGACCCTTCTGTCTGAATGAGCACAAATCTAAACAAACACAATCCATAATCTAGTGGAACATCTTTCCAGAGAGGGAAGGTTATTATAAGAGCAAATGGAGACTGAATGTGGAATGGGATGTTTAAAAATCACATATAAATCTTATGGCCAGGGGTCCACAAACTTTTAGCAATATAGTGTATAGATTAAGCATATTTATATGTGGAATCTTGTTTAATTTGACATCACACTGCATTATTAATTCATCATTTATGGCATGTCTTTTTACTCAACTTCAAACAATCTGATCTTGCTTAAAATTACATCTGAGATATAGAAAGTAATGTGTATAGTAAGGTGTTTATGCATGTTAATGCATGCAGAGCTTTGTATTAGTATTTGTACATTTACTGCATGTATTTGAACATTCTTAGGGGAACAAGTTGGTGTGGTGGGGATTGGCTGGGCCTGGGAGAGTTTTTGTCTGTGTATGTGTGAGTGTATTTGAATTGTTTTGTCTATTTTGCTTCATGTACAGTAGTTTCTGCCTTTATGTAAGGACCCCCTTAAAAACTAGATGATTCATCTCAAGGGGTTTATCCTTTTAATGAACCTACATAAAAAGTGAGCAAAATGAATCACCTTTTAAATGAAAAAGTGCATTATTGTGAGAGAGGTGGGGGACGGCCTGAAATACTTGGGTTGAGGCTGAAAACATAGATCTTGCTTGCCATCATGAAAATAAAGTAAAACATTTGGCCATGTCACACAATTTTGTGAAGGAGCCTGGGAAAAGTAGTGTCCATGAAATTATGAGAATCAAAACTTTGTCGTAGGACTAAACCAAATACATTGGCTAATAAAACAGATTCTGTTTTAGTAGGCGACCCATTTTGATAACCTTTTTCACATAAATAGCTCTAAACCTTTCCTGTTTGCAGTGGTGATGGACAGGTTGAATAACGAGGTCAGACAGGACCTCATCTTATGGACTATGAACTTTGTGGTGAGAGTAAGGAGCAGGTGGAGAAGAGCGTGGAGAGGTGGAGATATGTGCTGGAGAAAAGAGGAATGTAAGCCAGTAGAAGTAAGACAGAGTACATGTGTGTGAATGAGAGGGAGGGCAGTGAAGTGGTGCAGTTGCAGTGAGAAGAGGTGGAGGAGATATATATTCATTCATTCATTCATCTTCTCCCGCTTATCCATAATTCGGGTCGCGGGGGCAGCAGTCTAAGCAGATTCCCCAGACACTTCTCCGTGTCCAGGGATCGGGCTGTCAAGGCCCCCGCCTTCGACTGCAGCCCAATCCTCTCAGCACCGGTCCCTTACGGTCCCTCCTGCAGGTGGTGAGCCCACGGGAAGGCGGCCCCACGTCACTCCGACGTCACGGTCCTTGATTTATTTTCCTCGTAAGGGTCCCCTGGAGCATAGAGGGTTAAGGGCCTTGCTCAAGGGCCCAAGAGTGGCAGCTTGGCGATACCGGGGCTTGAACCCCCGACCTTCCAATCGGTAACCCAGCGCCTTAACCGCTGGAGCCACCACTCCACCTATATATTAACATATATATATATATATATATATATATATATATATATATATATATATATATATATATATATATATATATATATATATATATATATATATATATATATATATATATATATAATTATGTTATATAAATTATAATTAATTATATTAATTATATAAAGCCCCACTGGTGAAGGGCTGCAGTGATGGTTGACTTTCTACAACTTTCTCCCATCTCCCGACTGCATGTCTGGAGCTCAGCCACAGTGATCTTTGGGTTCTTCTTTACCTCTCTCACCAAGGCTCTTCTCCCCCGATAGCTCAGTTTGGCCGGTCGGCTAGCTCTAGGAATGGTTCTGGTCGTCCCAAACGTCTTCAATTTGAGGATTATGGAGGCCACTGTGCTCTTAGGAACCTTAAGTGCAGCAAAAAAATTTTTGGAACCTTGGCCAGATCTGTGCCTTGCCACAATTCTGTCTCTGAGCTCTTCAGGCAGTTCCTTTGACCTTAATGATTCTCATTTGCTCTGACATGCATTGTGATCTGTAAGGTCTTATATAAACAGGTGTGTGGCTTTCCTAATCAAGTCCAATCAGTATAATCAAAAATTTCTGGACTCAAATGAAGGTGTAGAACCATCTCAAGGATGATCAGAAGAAATGGAGAGCACCTGAGTTAAATATATGAGTGTCACAGCAAAGGGTCTGAATACTTAGGACCATGTGATATTTCAGTTTTTCTTTTTTAATAAATCTGCAAAAAGGTCAACAATTCTGTGTTTTTCTGTCAGTATGGGGTGCTGTGTGTACATTCATGAGGAAAAGAAATGAACTTAAATGATTTTAGCAAATGGCTGCAATATAACAAAAGTGAGAAATTTAACGGGGTCTGAATACTTTCCGTACCCACTGTATATATAAGGTACACGGAATGTCTTTGTCTGAACTCACACATCTCTGGTTACTGTGTCTTCTTACCCAATCAGAATCAGTTTTAGCTCAGGGGTTTTCCAGAGTCTACTGTATATATATATATATATATATATATATATATATATATATATATATATATATATATATATATATATATATATATATATATATATATATTCTGTGTGCTGTGTGATTCTTCCCTGATCAAAAAAGACACCACCGGCATCTTGGATCACATGGGAAACCTTTCCAAGATTCCAAAAATATTTTTTTTGTTAAGGCATAATAAAAATCTAACAATATTTAATAAATAAAAAATAAAATAAAATAATAAATGAATAAATAAATAAATAAATAAAAATAAACACTGATTAATTATTAAATAATTTATGTATTTATTTGTTTAATTTTATTAACTTCTGAAAGCTGCTTACTGTTACATCTTTCTGAATACATTACACTTTTTAACAGCAGCTAGCATAGCATAGCAGATGATCATTGTACAATGGTACACATTTTTTCTCTCTGATCATTTTATTTTAATGGGAGCTCTAAAAGTCTAAAGTATAACAGTAAGTTGATTGCAGACATTCAGTTGCAGAGTTGAGTTCTGTGAGGTCAGAGGGATATATAATTAATATCAATAACCCATGCTGCTGTAGTTGATGTGAATGTATGTTTAACACGGTAACGTGGTGAAGACTGTGATATTGTGACTATATTTTTTAATATTTAATCAAATTATTAGTAATAAATTAAGATTGTGTCACCACTATGAGTGGGTCCTATAACATTCTGATTAATTCCTACTGAATCCAGAATGAACACAACTGCTGATCTTAAAGCGTCTCCCTGATTATCAAAATCAATATTAAAGTCAGCAACAATTAATGCTTTGTATAAAGAAGTAGAAGCGAGATTTGTGATCAAATCCGCACATTCTAAAAGAAAATCAGAGTAGGGTTCCTGGGGTCTAATAAATAATAATTAATGGAATTGACTGACCAGATGTCAGGAATCCCCCTGCCATGCCCCCTTCGGCGGCTGTCAAACCTCGGGTTTCCCCAAAGCACCTCGCTCCTTCTCCCGTGTGTGCCCCGCCCGCACGGATTTGCGCGCAATCAGGCTTCATGGGGAACAGCTGGGGCTCGTTTCACGCGCTCATTCCCAGCCCCTATAAAGACCCCACATTCACCCACACTCCTGGTCCGTTATTGTATGTTCGTGTTGGTTCATGTCGGTGTGCTCGTACGTCCAGTTATCCCGCTACGTACGTCCAGTTATCCCGCTACGTACGTCCAGTTATCCCGCTACGTACGTCCAGTTATCCCGCTACGTACGTCCAGTTATCCCGCTACGTACGTCCAGTTATCCCGCTACGTACGTCCAGTTATCCCGCTACGTACGTTCCGTTTCGGACTCCTCGCGCACTCCACAGCTGCGCTTCTCTTCCAAAGCTCCCCTCGGATTCCTCCTCTGCCATTTAGACGGGGCTGGTGTATAGAACTGTACCCAGGAGAATTCACTTCATTTTAGAGTAGATATTCGTTTGGTTTAATTCACATTTCTGTTAAACACATTACATTAAACTCCTGATCAGAGGTACTGGCTGTGTGTTCAGTTTCTCTATTGTAATGTTACGCAAGTTGCTTAAAGGGAGAAACATGTATTACATACAGACATTATGGAGAACAAATATTCTACATGTTCAAAATGATCTTCACAATGTTCTAAATATTATAACAATATTATTTGATAAACATTAATCATGTCTTATTGTCCTGTCTCTTTCTCTGAATGTCCTGCCTCTCTCACTCTTACACACAGTGTGCACAAAAAAGGAAGCAGGAAACAATGCTACAATGACTGACTTTAAAGAGAGAAATTTATTGAAACTGTAAAAGAATACAGACATGAAAAATATTTATCCAAGTTTACCATCGAATCATCAGGCCGAAGAACAAATACTCATTCAAACCGCAAGAATAAAATCTCTTTCTTACTTTTTCTTACTTCCTAAAATATTAAATTTAAAGCAATAATTAAATCAATAAATGAATTCATCATAAATTCTTATTAATCCCCACATTTCATTGACCTCATTTAATAATAATAGGAATAAAAATAATCATAAATACAGACATGTGGTTTAAACAATGATTATAAAGTTACTTTATGATTCAGAAGACAGAAATTCAATAACAGATAAATTAAAAGCAGTAAATCATTGGTCTTAATGTTTTCCTTTCAGAGAACGGTTCCAATGCTCAGGAAATCCAGTAAATGAAAGTTTTTATTCCTTTTGGGGCTAAAAGTCTGTAAAGTAAAAATAAAAACCAGTGTGTTAGAGAGCAGAAAAAATAAATAAAGGTCAGTGATCTGACAATGTTCTGTAGATTGTAGATAAAAAATGCAACACTGTGGTCACTGATGTCATAGCTCTACAACTAAATCTCTGCAAACATGGTGCCTTTTTTCTTTCTTTTTTACCTCTGTTTTTAGTTGACCAGATTAAAAGGCCCCATGGAGATGGAGGCACTATCATGGTTGTCCACAAATCTGACTACATGTTGGGGATTTTCAGAAGAACAATCCTGTACAAAACACACAAAAGAGATTTTATTTTTTTATTTTTTTAACAAATAGTTTTTGTTTATTTTACAATGTAATGAGCTAATGAATCATTTTATTTACTGACTTTGAGCTAATTTGTTTTTTTGTTCCTGCTTTAAGCAATGTTTAATGTCTCCTGTTTTTGGGGATCATGATAATTTAAATAAGGTGCCTCCAGTCAGCTTAGCCAACCATATATACTTTGTACTTAGTATTGGCACCCCTCTCACCATCCTATCAAAAAGTATGAAAAATGTGGAAAGTATGAATGTGCGTGCGTGCGTGTGTGTGTGTGTTTGTGTGTGAGGTTTAAGTAGTGCTGATGTCATTATTAGATTTTCACACTGAAGGCTTATCTTACATGCAAGTTGCCTATTCAATATTCTCTAGTTCAGGAATGTATTGACTCACCACTGCACAGTTATTTTCTAGCAGGCAAAGGTGAACGCTGCAGTGAAGGAAAACGCTGGACTGGTCTACACTAAATGAAAACGTCCCGAAGGAGAATTGTCCAATTGTGGATAAACCATTCTGAAGAACATTCACTGTGCCATCATTTGGATTAGGACATCTGAAAATATTTAATTCACAAACATTTTATAAATATAAAATATATAAACATATAATAAAACCTCAGATGAACAACACATGACATGCACATTTATTGATTAAAATCAGGCCAAAATAAAAAACAATGTGTGAAATTCAGCATTGACTTTAGAGAAGCAAAAGCTGCTGCTCTAGGAAATGTTATAAGGCATTTTTAAACAATTATGGTACATCATTCTAAGGGAGGGGTGATGATTTCGGCTCGTTTTGCAGCCACTGGACCTGTGCACCTTGCAGTCATTTAGTCATCAATGATTTTATCTGTATACCAGATTCTAGAGCCAAAATTGAGGTTATTTGTGTGATAGCTAAAGCTTGGAAAAAATATCTAAATATATCTGTACTATTTGTACCTACAACTTTATCATTATCTAATATATTTTCTCATATTTTCTTATATTTTATATTTATAGTTCCATTTATCCAATGGAAATAATCTTATCTTCTGAGCAGTCGATCAGGTTACAGGATAATCACAACAGCAAATCTACAACAAAATGGCTAAAAAAAGAATAGATTCAAGGTGTTGCAATGGCTCAGTCAAAGTCCAGACCTTAACCCATCTAAAATGCTGTGGCAGGGCCTTAAATGAGCTGTGTATAATCAAAATTTAATGAACTGAAGCAACGTGACAAGGAAATTAGAGCCAAAATTTCTCTAACATGATGTGAGTGACTGATAGTCAAAAAGAAGATGATTAGTTATTACTGCTAAAAGTGTTGAATCATTATATGTACTCTCCACGGTTTTGCTTTTGTAAAATAATGTCATGTTTTGTTATATCTGAGACTGTATTTAATGTACTTAATTCTAAGGACCAGTTAATTTAATACAGTGGTCCCCCGCTTATCGAACGGCTCGGACATCGAACCTTTCGCTTAGCAAACAGTTTTTTGACCAAAATTTGCACCCGCTGAATGACCAAATGCCTGCTTATCTACCTTTTTTTACCCCGACCCACGTGGAGTGAGGGAAAGAATCTTACCTGTCTCACCTCAGCCTTCGTGGATAGAGCATCTATCGTAAATTAAACAATTATTCTTTTGTTTTTCATAAACTCAAGCAAACTGTGCTCCAGCGTTGCCTCCGCTCATTTCGCCGCATAACAATTATATACAGTATTATTTATGTACTTGTATTATTTAGTATTTACAGTAAAAAAAGGGCAAAAATTGTTAATAAATGGGTATCGGTGGAGGTCGGGAATGAATTAATTGGTTTTCCATTATTTCTTATAGAATAATTACATTCGCTCTTCAACCTTTTCGCATTTCAACCGATTTTAAGGAACGGATTAAGGTGGATAAGCAGGGGGCCACTGTATGTCTTGATTTTAAGGAGTTCAATTTAAAGAGGGTGTATTTTTTTTATGTGACCAGAATAAGCAACAGAAAAAGCTCTTAAAACAAATATTTTAATGTGTGTTTTAGTAAAGTCAGATATCAGACAACAGCTGAAGCAGCGTGAGAAATTAGTAAAGGACAGTAAACATTATATGCTATTTAGTGTTTAATTCTACTAGGACCACAGGCAGCTTAAGATAAGCTTTTAAGGTATCTATAGAAGGAAAGAGTTACTTACTTTTGAGTAATCAGCTCCCAGTAGACAGGGTAGTGCTTCTCATTTACAGGTGTGGCCCAACATGTATCCATCACCAGGGCAATCTGAGTGCTGTCCACTCCTTGAACAGAGACTTCTATGTAGATTGGATCGCCCACCATTATATTCGCACTGCCAGTGTAAGGGTGAGAGAAGCCAGCATCCATATAGGGAATCATTGTGACTTGGTACATGCCCACTCCATATGGATTATGCCTGTTAAGAATGCTTTAAAAAAGTACAACCACAGATTAATTAGAAATGTGTATACAAGTTTGGTGTTAATGCATGCAAAGTGTTACACTCTAATGCCTTACATAAAGGTTTACTATTCAACAGAACTCCTACCTCTGAATAGGGTTGAGCTCTGTGTTCATGCTGGATGTCTCACTAATCTGGTACACGCAGGAAAAAGAAAGCTCCAGTGTTTTCTTCCTGTTAATAATGCCCCCTGCTGTGTCCACCTCCCCGTATATTTGGTTTTCATAGATGATATGGGTGCCGTTGGCCTGTAAATATAGTTAAAAGTTAAATTCATGTTTTTAACATCTCTGACTTCTTGATTAACAAATTTAACTTAATCCCAATTGCTTTGACAGCTAGGTGTACCGTGAGATGTGTGCCACAGATGTGGTTATCATTATCAAAGTGGAAAATAAGTCGGTCATTTTGGATTGTTCCTCTGCAGCTGGGGTCATTCAAGTAAAGTTCATTATTAGGAAATCCAGCTTCAAACAGCTGACAGCGGGACAGAGACATGGTGCCAGAGCTGCCATCACACTTTTCAGTGGCATCTGATGGAAGAAAAAGTAGTTGGTCAGGGATGGTTTTGTGGGAATTAAAGCATTAATCATAGCGTTTGTTTCCACAGCAGTAATGTTTTAGAAAATATGTACCGTAATAATCAGGGTTTGGTTTGGGATGGTTCACAATACAGAAGCAGCCATAGATGCCATTTTTCTCCCCACAATATTCATTCTCACTACAGCTCAGAAGCTCACAGGGACTTGGAGTCACTAATTAAAGGAGAAATAGATGATAATCTTTATTTTCTTTATTTTAAATGGCTTAAAGCGGTATTAAAAAAATATTATTGCTGATAGTACAGATTGGTCTAAAAGGAAATAATTAAAATAATCCTAATTGGTTAATTGGCTCAATTAATATGGTTTTACCTGTTGGTGGCTCTGTGGGTGGTTCTGTGATAAAAGAACGTTACTTATGGTAACATAGAAGATGAAGAACTTGGGAAAGCAACTTTGCAACAAAGTAAATGCAGGATTTATCCAAATGATTTAATATAACAACTAGAATATTTCAATTACATGGTTCCCAAAAAATCTCCTACAAATTATGAATTAACATTGAATTAATATGGTTTTACCTGTTGGTGGCTCTGTAGGTGGTTCTGCAAAAAAACACATTTACTCGTAATTAAGCATATAAAATGTACAATTTGTAAAATCTATTTAGCTAGGAGCTTCAGTAAATTAAGTTGTTCATAGAATTCAAGCTAAAATCTAGAAAAATTCATATACATTTGTCCCAAAAATATCTCCTACACATTTCTAATTAAAACTACTGTAAAGGAAAATGGTTTTACCTGTTGGGGGATCCGTGGGTGGTTCTGCAATAAAAAACATTCTTTGTATTTAAACAAAGAATATGTAGAATGTGGAAAAACAACTTAGCAAAGCGCTTCAGTAAATGCAGATTTTGTCCATAGGGTTCAAGATAAAATCTGGATTAAATAAGATAAATGTTTAAAAAAAAATAATAATCTCCTTCACAATGTAAATAAAAAAATAAATGAAAATGGTTTTACCTGTTGGCGGTTCTGTGGGTGGTTCTGCAATAAATACAATTTTATTCATATTTAATCATAAAAGATGCATAGACTAGAAAAATTCAGATACCTTTTTCCAAAAATATCTTCTACACATTGCCAATTAAACCTACTGTAAAGGAAAATGATTTTCCCTGTTGGTGGCTCTGTGGGTGTTTCTGTAATAAAGAACATTTTACACATATTTAATCATAGAACATGTAGAGTTTAGAAAAGCAGCTAAGCAGGGAGATTCGCTAAATGCACATTTTGTCTATAGGATTCAAGATGACACCTAGAATAACTTACATATGAATATATATATATATATATATATATATATATATATATATATATATATATATATATATATATATATATATATATATATATATATATATATATATATATCTCATACACATTGACAACTGAAAGTGATTTAAATATATTATCAAATATATTGTATGCAGTAAATGCAAATTTTGTCCATAGGATTCAAGATAAAAAACTGGATTAACTAAGATAAATGGTTTTAAAAAAAAAAAATCTCCTTTACAATATACAATAAAACTGAATTAAAATGGTTTTACCTGTTGGTGGCTCTGTGGGTGTTTCTGCAAAAGCAAAACATTTTTACTTGTAATTAGTTATAAATATGCACATTTGGAACTGCATTTAGCGAGGAGCTTCAGAAAATAAAGCTTTTCTTCTAGAATTAAAAGTAGAATCCAAAAAAAAAAAATCTCCTACACATTTCTTATTAAAACTACTGTAAAGGAAAATGGTTTTACCTGTTGGTGGCTCTGTGGGTGGTTCTGCAATAAAAGAACATGGTACTTGTGGTTACATATAGAAGATGAAGAACTTGGGAAAGCAACTTTGCAATGAGCTTCAGTTAATGCAGGATTTATTAAAATGATTTAATATAACAATTAGAATATTTCAAATACACGTTTCCCATAAAATCTCCTACAAAATACCAATTAACAGTAAATTAAAATGGTTTTACCAGTTGGTGGCTCTGTGGGTGGTTCTGCAAAACCAGAAATCTTTTTTGAATATAATCATAAAAAAATATACATTTAAAAATGCAATTTAGAATGGGCTTCAGAAAATGAAGTTGTTGTTCATATAATTCAATCTAAAATCTAGAAAAAATCATATACATTTGTCCATAAAATATCTCCTACACATTGCCAATTAAAACTACTGAAAAGGAAAATGCTTTTACCTGTTGGGGGATCTGTGGGTGGTACTGCAATAAAGAATGTTTTTTGTATTTAAACAAAGAATATGTAGAATGTGGAAAAATATTTTAGCGAAAAGCTTCAGTAAATGCAGATTTTGTCCATAGGATTCAAGATAAAAAATAAGATAAATGTTAAAAAAAAAATTATCTCCTTCACAATGGTAATTAAAAAACAATGAAAATGGTTTTACCTGTTGGCGGCTCTGTGGGTAGTTCTGCAATAAAGAAAATTTTACTCGTATTTAATCATAAAAGATGCACATTTGGAAATGCAATATAGCAAGGAGCTTCAGAAAATGCAGTTTCTCTTTCTAGAATTAAAGCTAAAGACTAGAAAAATTCAGATACCTTTTTTATTAAAACTCCTGTAAAGGAAAATGGTTTCACCTGTTGGTGGCTCTGTGGGTGGTTCTGTGATAAAAGAACGTTACTTATGGTAACATAGAAGATGAAGAACTTGGGAAAGCACCTTTGCAATAAGTTTCAGTAAATGCAGGATTTATTCAAATGATTTAATATAACAATTAGAATATTTCAAATACACGTTTCCCATAAAATCTCCTACAAAATACCAATTAACAGTAAATTAAAATGGTTTTACCAGTTGGTGGCTCTGTGGGTGGTTCTGCAAAACCAGAAATCTTTTTTGAATATAATCATAAAAAGATATACATTTGAAAATGCAATTTAGCAATGGGCTTCAGAAAATGAAGTTGTTGTTCATATAATTCAATCCAAAATCTAAAAAAAATCATATACATTTGTCCATAAAATATCTCCTACACATTGCCAATTAAAACTACTGAAAAGGAAAATGCTTTTACCTGTTGGGGGATCTGTGGGTGGTACTGCAATAAAGAATGTTTTTTGTATTTAAACAAAGAATATGTAGAATGTGGAAAAATATTTTAGCGAAAAGCTTCAGTAAATGCAGATTTTGTCCATAGGATTCAAGATAAAAACTGGATTAAATAAGATAAATGTTTAAAAAAATAATAATCTCCTTCACAATGTAAATAAAAAATCAATGAAAATAGTTTTACCTGTTGGCGGTTCTGTGGGTGGTTCTGCAATAAATACAATTTTACTCATATTTAATCATAAAAGATGCACATTTGCAAATGCTATTAAGCGAGAAGCTTCAGAAATGCAGTTTTTCTTTCTAGAATTAAAGCTATAGACTAGAAAAATTCAGATACCTTTTTCCCAAAAATATCTTCTACACATTGCCAATTAAACTTACTGTAAAGGAAAATGGTTTTACCTTTTGGGGGCTCTGTGGGTGGTTCTGTAATAAAGAACATTTTACACATATTTAATCATAGAACTTGTAGAGTTTAGAAAAGCAGCTAAGCAGGGAGATTTGCTAAATGCACATTTTGTCTATAGGATTCAAGATGACAACTAGAATTACTCATATATATATATATATATATATATATATATATATATATATATATATATATATATATATATATATATATATACAGTGAGGAAAATAAGTATTTGAACACCCTGCTATTTTGCAAGTTCTCCCACTTAGAAATCATGAGGGGTCTGAAATTGTCATCGAAAGTGCATGTCCACTGTGAGAGACATAATAAAAAAAAACTTGATTTGCTTTTTACAGAGCCACTCCTTGGTTATCCTGGCTGTGTACTTCTGGTCATTGTCATGTTGGAAGACCCAGCCTCGACCCATCTTCAATGATCTAAATGAGGGAAGGAGGTTCTTCCCCAAAATCTCACAATACATGGCCCTGGTCATCCTCTCCTTAATACAGTGCAGTCGCCCTGTCCCATGTGCAGAAAAACACCCCCAAAGCATGATGCTACCACCCCCATGCTTCACAGTAGGGATGGTGTTCTTGGGATGGTACTCATCATTCTTCTTCCTTCAAACACGTTTAGTGGAATTGTGACCCAAAAGTTCTATTTTGGTCTCATTTGACCACATGACTTTCCCCCATGACTCCTCTGGATCATCCAAATGGTCATTGGCAAACTTAAGACGTGCCTGGACATGTGCTGGTTTAAGCAGGGGAACCTTCCGTGCCATGCATGATTTCAAACCATGACGTCTTAGTGTATTACCAACAGTAACCTTGGAAATGGTGGTCCCAGCTCTTTTCAGGTCATTGACCAGCTCCTCCCGTGTAGTTCTGGGCTGATTTCTCACCTTCCTTAGGATCATTGAGACCCCACGAGGTGAGATCTTGCATGGAGCCCAGTCCGAGGGAGATTGACAGTCATGTTTAGCTTCTTCCATTTTCAAATGATTGCTCCAACAGTGGACCTTTTTTCACCAAGCTGCTTGGCAATTTCCCTGTAGCCCTTTCCAGCCTTGTGGAGGTGTACAATTTTGTCTCTAGTGTCTTTGGACAGCTCTTTGGTCTTGGCCATGTTAGTAGTTGGATTCTTACTGATTGTATGGGGTGGACAGGTGTCTTTATGCAGCTAACGACCTCAAACAGGTGCATCTAATTTAGGATAATAAATGTAGTGGAGGTGGACATTTTAAAGGCAGACTAACAGGTCTTTAAGGATCAGAATTCTAGCTGATAGACAGGTGTTCAAATACTTATTTGCAGCTGTATTATTCAAAAAAATAGTTTAAAAATCATATATTGTGATTTCTGGATTTTTTATTTTTTTTTATTATGTCTCTCACAGTGGACATGCACCTACGATGACAATTTCAGACCCCTCCATGATTTCTAAGTGGGAGAACTTCCAAAATAGCAGGGTGTTCAAATACTTATTTTACTCACTGTATATATACACACACACACACACACACACACACACACACACACACACACACACACACACACACACATATATATATATATATATATATATATATATATATATATGAGTCCTACAAATAAATATATATCTCATACACATTGCCAACTAAAAGTGAATTAAATATATTATTAAATATATTAAATGCAGTAAATGCAGATTTTGTCCATAGGATTCAAGATAAAAACTAAGATAAATGGTTTAAAAAAAAATAAAATCTCCTTTACAATGTACATTAAAACTGAATTAAAATGGTTTTACCTGTTGGTGGCTCTGTGGGTGGTTCTGCAAAACCAGAAACTTTTATTTGTATATAATCATAAAAGATGTACATTTGGAAATGCAATTTAGCAAGGAGCTTCAGAAAATGAAGTTGTTTTTCATATAATTCAATCCAAAATCTAGAAAAAATCATATACATTTGTCCCTAAAATATCTCCTACACATTGCCAATTAAAACTACTGTAAAGGAAAATGGTTTTACCTGTTGGTGGTTCTGTGGGTGGTTCTGCAATAAATAAAATTTTACTCATATTTAATCATAAAAGATGCACATTTGGAAATGCAATTAAGCGAGGAGCTTCAGAAAATGCAGTTTCTTTTTCTAGAATTAAAGCTAAAGACTAGAAAAATTTAGATACCCTTTTCCCCAAAATATCTTCTACATGTTGTCAATTAACCCTACTGTAAAAGAAAATGGTTTTACCTGTTGGTGGCTCTGTGGGTGGTTCTGTAATAAAGAACATTTTACACATATTTAAACATAGAACTTGTAGAGTTTTAAAAAGCAGCTAAGCAGGGAGATTTGCTGAATGCACATTTTGTCTATAGGATTCAAGATGACAACTCGAATAGCTCACATATAAATATATATACGACGACAAGGACGATGCCACTTGGGGTAGAGACGCTAGCTAGCTATCTCTCCCCAAATGCTGCATCTATGAAGGCTATCGGTTTGGCTACAAAGAGCCGCTTGGCTCTGGTAGGTAGGGCTACGCGGCAGGTCAGGCTGTGGGTTGCTTCCATACGATGAGTGTATTGCAGGCATACCAGGCTGGCCTGCTAGGGGGGATGGTGTGGGATTCCTTCTGAGCGACACGGTGACCCCTCCTGCCTTGACCTGGTAACGCTGTAGGTAAGGGCGATTGCTGGCGGGTTCAGGAGACCGCGGTGGCATTTCAGTGGTACTTCCTCGCCGCTCCAAAAGGGCTGAGAACACTCCAGCACGAGAACCACTTTTCTTGGCGTGGTGTGGGACTCGTCCAGGTTGCGGGCACGGTTGTCTCCCGCCCGGTTTGAAGTCATCCTCACTGAGTCAGAAGGGTAGGAGCAGGACAGCCACTCACTGTAAGGCAGTTCCAGAGGCTGCTGGGTCCCATGGCGGCAGCATCCAGTGTAATCCCATTTGGCCTCCTCCACATGAGGCCCCTCCAGTGATGGCTCCGGGGCAGAAGGGTTCTCCCCCAGTGGGAGTCCGTATCGTACCATCAAGATCTCACGGTGTGCCCTTCGAGCCTTAGATGCATGGAAGGACCCAACCTTCTGTTCCGAGGGCCCGTTTTAGGGACTCCTTGTCGTCGCGT
Organism: Silurus aristotelis; assembly: GCF_946808225.1. Lineage (NCBI taxonomy): Eukaryota > Metazoa > Chordata > Actinopteri > Siluriformes > Siluridae > Silurus > Silurus aristotelis. The sequence goes on along the minus strand of NC_139588.1, from coordinate 765,523 downwards.
AACGCTAACGACGGACGCTTCCCTCACGGGGTGGGGAGTGGCACATAAATTGCCTGGAGATGATGGCAGTGTTGTTGGGGTTAAAACATGGTTTGCGGACCTGGTATCCCTACTCAAGGGCCCTCTGTGGAAAATTCTTCCCAGGAGGGATCTCCTTTTGCAGCTGTGGGTGGTTCTGCAATAAATACACCTGGGTGCGTACCTAAGGTGCCTACGGCTTCCACACGACGCGCATGTTACAGGCATTCTGCCCTCCTCCGTTTATAGCCCCCGACCAGGAGTTAAAGACCCGACTGTGTCCAGTGTGATTACTAGACTCTTGTCTCCACAGGACGAGTCCATGGAGGCGGTCGGTGCAGCTGTTTGTCTACCGTGGCCCCAAAAGGGAAAGGTTTCCTTGCCGATGGGAACACGTTGAGCGGGATGGGTAGTGGATGCCATCCTTTCGGCTACGAGTCCTGGTCTCCGCTCCGCTCGGGGTCAGGGCTCGCTCCCCCGGAGTGTGGCTGCCTCTACGTCCTTATCTACTGGAGTATCACTCCGGGACATTGTGACGCTGCGGGCTGGTCCCCCCTGCCGAACTTGTTGGGTAGTGGCCTCAACCCGGAGCCACTCCTTACCTCCTCTGTCCTGCCGAGGTTCTCACACGCTGGGCAGGGCTGATCAGTGTTGCGTGATAGGACACTCGATCCCAAAGTGTTTCGCCGTAGCGTCTCGTTTCCTCGGGGAAATAGGGTTCCCCTTCAGGAACTCGAGCTGCGTTGAAACGCTATGGGAACGCCTCTGCGTGAACGTGCTCTGAACCACTTGTGTAATCTGACCAATAGGTGTTTGGAACGTGACGTCATCAGCGTGCGACGTCGTGTAAACAGGAAGCTACAAATGGCTGCGAGATGGACCAGACGCTAGCTTTCTGCTCGTTCAGGTAAGCACTGTTTCGCTGTGGTTTTCTGATCGAGTGATGGCTGGCAGACAGGATTATCGTAAATGTGTTCATCCGTGTCTGCATTTTATTACCGGTAAGGATTCACATGATCGGTGTGTTGTTTGCCTGGGAGCGGAGCATGCACAATCAGCTCTCGAGAGAGACGACTGCTCGCATTGTAGCCGCATGGCTACGCTGAGGCGAAGCGGCGCCGGCGCTCGTGGGGCTGGCAGGCTGATTTAGCGGCGGGGTTGGAGTCGAATGAGTCCCCTTCAGCTTCGTCTGCTGAATTGAGCTTCGGCTCTATCGAAGAGACAGGCCCGATGGCTGCTTCTTCTCCCGGTACGAGCAGCACGGCATTACATGTCTCTCTCTCCGAGAAGGCTGAGCTGATGGATGCTAGCGAGCCCGTGGATTCCTCTCAGCCTGTGCTGTATGAGGAACTACTCGAGGTCGTGACGGGAGCCGTCGCTAAGCTGGATCTAGCTTGGCCGGTGGAGCAGCAGAGGCAACGCGCACCCAGTAAGCTGGATGAGCATTTTCTGCGTCCTGTGACACTTCCTCGGCGCTGGGGCCTGCCGTTTTTTACTAATCTGCACGCCAAGGTGTCTAGATCCTGGGAATCCCCGTACTCGGCGCATACTTCGTCTCACCACTCCTCGCTCTATGCGGACGTGGTTGGGGCTAAGGTGTGCGGCTACGAGGCGATGCCGCGTGTTGAAGAGACGCTACCCAGCTATCTTTCTCCTAGCATAGCATTGTCACTGAAGGCTCCGGTGTTCCCTACTAAGCCGCTACGTGCTACATCGGCTTTAGTGGGGAAGGCTTGCGCGGCAGCAGGCCAGGCTGCGGGTTGTCTCCACACCATGGGCGTGTTACAGGCATACCAGACTGACCTGCTACGTGATTTGGATGAGGGACTTAGCTCCGGGGCCACTGACGTTAAGAAGTTGCGTCACGCTGCCGACTTGAATCTTCGGGCCACGAAACACACGGCGCGGGCTGTTGGTCGGTATAGAGAGGCATCTGTGGCTCTGTCCGACCTCCCAGACAAGGATCGAGCTGTGCTCTTGGTGACGCCATGACGGCGGTCGTAAACAGGTTTCAGGAATCTAAAAAGCAGTTGGCTGCGTTTCAGCAGTACCTGGGGCTGGTCGGTGGCAGCCCCAGCCTGGTCCTTCCGGGCACCGCGAAGCCCAGAAACAGAGCGTCGCTCTGGGCCTAAGAGAGAGCAGGGTGCGTCCCGCCTCCAGCAAATGCTCTCGCCTCCAGCAAACAGGCTGTGGTGCGGAAATCCTGACGATCTTCAGTCGAGGAGGCGGTGTACACCTCACGCTACGGTGCCCATCCCTCCCTCGCAGGAGGCTGGGCCGTTGGCTCTGCCACAGGATGTGCTTCAGAGCACGGCCTCCCTCCAGTGGGCATCTCCCTCCACTTCCGCCCCAAGTCTCGGTGAGGAAGAGGGAGACCCGCCGCCTCCCTCAAGGTGTCATCAGCTGCTCTGAGTGGGTCAGAGGCCAGTCCCAAGGGGCTGGTTTCCCTGAGGAACTTTCTGGCAGCTTGGGAGGGCTGCCAGAGGTCTCCCGGTGGGTCCTGCGCACGATAGAGGGAGGTTACGATTCAGTTCGCATCCTCTCCTCCCCGTTTCAACAGGATGTGTCCCACCCTGGTGGGTCCCGAACAGGCTCTGGTCCTGAAACAGGAAGTGTGAACACTCCTGGTGAAAGGGGCCATCGAGGTGGTTCCCCCCTTGTTTCGAAAGTCAGGCTTCTACAGCCCGTACTTCGTTGTTCCGAAGAAGAATGGTGGGTTGCTTGCCATTCTAGATCTTCGCTACTTGAACCGCTCTCTCAGGAGGCTCCGGTTCAGGATGCTCACCCTGAAGGGGGTCGGGACGCAGATCAGGTATACACTATAGATCTGAAGGACACGTACTTTCACGTCTCCATCCTTCCAGCACACAGGAGGTTCCTGAGGTTAGCTTTCGGGGGCGAAATATATTATATATATATATATATATATATATATATATATATATATATATATATATATATATATATATATATATATATATATAAATCAGTTATGTAGCAATCCAGAAAAAAAGTAATGGGTTAAAAGCCACATGTCTCATGAGTTTATATTTTAAATTGAAAGAAGATAACATAAAAATTAGGTTCCTACAAACATTTATCTGAGACTATGTTTGGTTCTCCCCTCCCAGCACCACCCAGCCCAAATTTTAGGACTTACAGCTGAAAACACATTCCTAAATTTAAATGTTAACAGTTCCCGATAAAACGTGCTACATACACAATTTAAATATCTTAGAAAAGAAGACAGTTTGAGCTTTACTGTCAATCATCAAAGTAGATATTGCTCAAAAAGATAAGTTATAGATGATAAAGTGCAATGGACATACATTTCCTGCATTAAACATTATTTTTATTTAATATATAAATACATAAAATCAGTTCTGGAGCAATCCAAAAAAAGTACTGTGTTGAAAGCCACATGTCTCATGAGTTTATATTTAACATTTTATGAAGATCTTTAAATAACAAATAAGATTCATACAACCATTTTCTGAGACTGTGTCTGATCCTTTTCTCCCTCCCCCTGTTTGAGAGACACCTGCTAAACTCAGGTGTCTATTCATACAGTCTGCATATTAATGAATTGCTGACCATTAAAGACTTTTGTTCTACATGTTTGGCTAGTGATATTGAGCTGGCATTCATATTGATGGCCAAGTAGCCAGACAAGCTATTGTTCTACAGTGATTACCATTCATATTGATGTGCGGCCATTCCAATCTCAACAATACACACACACACACACACACACACACACACACACACACACACACACACACACACACACACACACACACAATTACTTTTTAAGCATTTCTCTTATAAAAACAAACGGGCAACAAAACCAATAAAATCGTATAAAACTGTAAAGGAAGATATAGTGTAACTTACACATGTAAAATAGCATCTCCATGCAGATCTCAAAGTCTCTGTTGTTACTATGCCCCCAAGAATATTTTCCACATTACTGCTTTTTTTTTTTTTTTGCAAAACTACTTTTTTGACTGGCCCTTTTTTTTTTTTTTTACTTACTTATTTTCTTTTTTTTTGCAAACAAAGTCCAGTTAGCACGAGCTATAAACAACTGGTTGTGATGACCTGAGAGCTGCATCACTTCCTGGATCGTCACACCACGTGCTGCTTCGGCCAGTAAGAGACACGCGTGGGGAATGAAACCCTCACATATATCGTTAGAATCCTGCACTTATTGGCTACATTTTCCAACAATCATTTTGTTCCCATAATGCTACTTGCTGTAAATAAAAGGTTTGAAATGATAGAATAAAAACGCCATGGCACCTGCCTATAGTGAAAACTCAACCAAAGATTCCGCCTCTTTTACTTTTTTTTTTACTTTTTTTTTATTATTTTTTATTTTGTGGTCTCAAGAGTTTTGAAACACTATATTCTACCAGCCATATTTGTTTTTGTTTCTAGCAAAAATGCTTTATGGCATGTTATTCAGTAGAGCCTTATCTTGCCTAATAAACCAAGATTAGCAGCAGTGGATGTGTTTTGTGACTCGTTATTACAATAATGTGTAAGTAGTGCATGTGTTTTTGTTCATCATGTTGTTTGTTTGTTCTGCTTACACAAATTTAGCAAATACATTTGTTACGATTTCCATTGAAAAACAGTAAACCTAAATCACTGCTTGAGGCTTAGACCTTTAGAATGATGTATAGTTAGTCATGGTTACTCTTTTTCCTTGTTATTTAATCTATTGCTAAACATTAACACCTAACAATGGGATATCAGTTGTGCTGGTGCAACCCCGACAAGTAAGAGGTTAAGCTGCACACCCTGGTTTTCTCTGAATGCATATAAAAATTTCAGATAGACACAGATACTGATACTGTCATTGGCTCTGCTGCACACTTCATTTTATGACCATAATTCAACTGACAACAAAACATTTTAAAGAAAACTTTCCTAGAGAAATGCATCACCTCTGTCTAGATTAAAATTCATTTACCTGTTTTTGGTGTTGTAGTTGGTCTCACTGCATTAAGAACATCACTGATGGCTAAAATATGATATATAGTATTTTTAGAACTTTATTCTTTTCAATTTAAAATAATTTACAACACAAGAAAATATCAATAAAATAACTGGAAATAGTTCCTTAATCAGTATAGTGATACAGGTTTTGGCTCTGCTGCACACTTCTACTCATGACCTTCCAGTCAGAAGTTCAACATCTACCACTGAGCTACCGCTTCCCTGAATTCAAATGTATTAATTACACGAAAGAACTTTATTGCCAGTTTTACTTTATGTGCTTACATACTCTCTACATTAATGATCACAAACAGCCCTATTTTACATGTCACAGTTTAATTCAATTGGCAACAAAATATTTAAAGATATCATTTCAAAATCAGTACTGAGAAATCAATCGCATCTGCCTGGATTTAAAATTAATTTACCTGTTGTTGGTGGTATATGGGGTCATATATGTGGTATATGTGCAATACATAGAACATTTATTACTCACAAATGGCTACAATAGGATCTATGATATACTATTATTAACAATAATTTTTAACCAAAAATGTTGTATAGCTGGAAATATTTCCTGAACCAATATAAAAAAATTTTTGATTTACCTCTTCTTTTTGGTTTACGTCTCCCTGCAGTAAACAAAAATATAATGTAGAGAGGTTTTGTTTGTCTGATATCATACACACAGCTACTGAATAATCAACCCTGTCTGAATTAAAGTCTATTTACCTCTCAGATGTCCTGTGGTTAGACCCACTGCAATAAAGAACAATAATTAACATTTAATAAAATACAGAAAAATCTTACAAATGACCTTCACTAATTGCAAATTTTGTCTTTAGAGTTCTATTTAAAAGAAAGGGTTAAAGATTCCAAAAAATCAGGAAAAACACACTAAATAAACGAATGTATGGATATAATTGTCTTGGCTGGATCAAAAAACTTTTACAAGGTTGCAGTGGACCCTGTACACCACACTCCACATTGTTGCCAACCTGAGAACCAAAGTCGGTAGTGTACAAAGAAAAAGCAATCTTATAGAGGATTGCCTTTTTTGTACATAAAGTTATATTTTGTTATTTTTGTGTTTTTTATGTATGGAGACTTTTTGAACAACTGGTGGTTGTTGTACGGGCACAATCTTACCACAAATTATCAGCATGCACAGTAAAATTAGAGTCCTCATTTTGAAGAGCTGTTAAAAAAAAGTAATACCTTGTCAGTTAAAAAACAATACAATACAATGTATAGAAACCCTAGAAACTCAACACTAAAAAAAAATCTGCTGTTTTATCTGATTACCTGGAAATATTCCTGCAAGGAAACCAAATGATTACTTTCTCTGATTATTAGTGCTGGTGCCTCTACCACTCAACCAGTACACCCTGTAGCGCTGTCTTTAAACTGAGCATTACATACACTATATATACTGTTTATTTAACATTTATGTGGGTGGATTATAATTACCTTATCAAATCCCTTAAACAATGGCCTAAACCAGTTCTGGGGCATTTCTAAATAATTTCTTCCTTGTACCTTTGCCAAATGGGTTATTCATGGTGTGTATTTATATGTAGATGTATGCAGTTAATGTCCTCTTTAAAATAGAGGTTTTTATACAAGTGGGATTAATGTGATCAATGTTTACTTATTTATTTATTTAATAGAACAAACAATAACGTTAAGTTGCCTGATACCAGGAATGACAATAAAATGTTATAAATTGAAATAATGCTGTTTAATATTTTTTGCCTTTTTGTCCTTTGACAGAAAACACACCTGTTTTTAATAAAAGAGGAATCTTTTCAGTTGGATGCATTTGCTGGTTTACTGCGTCACCATGTGACCATGTGCTGTTGCTATGCACGCTCTGATCTTCACACAGCATAACTTCATTCTTATTCATAATTGCCCCTATTGGAAGGTGATTATTATTTTAAGAGCTAACTGACTGCTTTTTTGTTGCTCTGTGTCTTTCCTTTTATTTATAGTTAAATACTAAATTAGGTTAAAACAACCTGCTCTGACAACACCCATCAGTCGTTCTAATACATCTTATTCTTGACTTTTAGCTTTAAACAACATGACATGACAGTTGTCAGTAATTAAGATTTTTTTTTTCTTTCTTTATCAAAATGTATATATGAATTAAAATATGATATTAGATCATACATCTATGTTAAATCTAGGTGGGTGTTTTTGGGACCATTCTGCATTTCTACAGTATACTTTTCATTGCCAGCAAATAGAAGCAGGAAATTATTGTTTTAATAATTGTATGATTATGCTACTCCAATCACTGGGAAACCGATTTCAACACTGTTACAGATCCAAGTTGCATGGTTTAGTGCAGGGGTGTCAATTATATTTGGCCCGCGAGATCATATCAAATGTGTTTAAAACTGGCCCGCCAGTATATAGCGAATACACCGCTAATACTACAAATCCCAGAATGCTTTGTTAGTGCATTAGCGCATTAGTCGAGACCGCTGAAAAATTCTGCCTATTCAGCGCTGAATTTACCTGCCGATTTGGCAACTTTGAAGCCCAGTATTGCAGATTTGAACTGCTCAGTAATTGGTTTGTGATTGATCGCACCAACCAACCTCTTAATGGAGCTGATTGAACTCCAGTGCAGTGACATGCTCGAGTCAAAGTACGACTCTGTGCGTGATGCACAGTTTCCACACTTCCCCAACTCCAAGCTGCTCAAACGCTCTCTATGTTTGAAAGCACCATATAGGAGTTTTACTGATGAAAACCTTCACTCAAACCTGAGGATTTCCTTAGTTTAGAACCCAAAAACCAGACATTGATGCACTTGCATCTAAGAAAAGATGCAGGTATCTGGCTTCAACCAATGTGCATCAGAGTAAATCAGAGTGTAGCAAACTGAGCTTGAATGGATCTTGTCTTTATGCACTTTTTCTACTCCAAGGCATGGACTGTTAATAGTTGAAAGATTGCCTTTTTTATTGAGGGAAAATAGTTTTAAATTAATAGTTTTAAATAGAAAAGTTTTAAATTAAAAAAGAATTTGAAAGGCTAGAGAGAGAGAGAGAGAGAGAGAGAGAGAGAGAGAGAGAGAGAGAGAGAGAGAGAGAGAGAGATAATAAGAAACGAATAACACTGATGTGTGTTTTATTTCAAATTTAATTTCTCATGTTAAACTTTGGTTGTTTTTATGCAAAACTAAAGTTCGTTTCCATTTGAAAAGGTCCAACATAACACATCTGGAGAGAAGGGAAACACGCACAATTGCAGTTGATTTTTCAATAAATATTGAGTTTGGCCCACGATTTCGTCCCAGTTTTTAATTTTGGCCCACTGTGAATTTGAGTTTGACATCCCTGGTTTAGTGTTTTGAATATTAATTGCACACATCCATAACATCAGAGTAAATGTCTATATTTTGTTTAATAAGCACAGTGAAGAATCTTATATCCTATAAGACTGAAGCAGGCACAAGAGCATGATCTGTTTACTCTGTTAAAAGCCTTATCACATAAATCATCAGCTATTTTGAACTCCATGACCTTTACTAAGTTCCCTTTAATTCGGTCAACTTAATTATTTCATATTTACTGAAATCTGAAATTGTAAGGGATGGAATAATGTGTAAAACCTTACTTAGTAGTAAGTGGGTAGAAAGACAGACACAAAAAATTTAACGAGACTTGCTAAACAAATTAAAATGTGTACGCAGACATTTCTCTGATAGATCTTCAAAGTGGGTCAGCCTACTCTACCCTCTACCACTGTACAAAAGACTTGTGCATTTTACCAGTCAAAACAATTGCAGTTATTATTTCTCAACTTATTAATGAATTCAGAGTACAGTATGATTTTATCTCTAATAACGACTTTGCATGTCTCCCAAAACATCAATAGGGATACAGATTCAGATGCATTTGTAAGCAGAAAATTGTAAAAATTTTACATACATTTTTAGACATTAACATCTGAATATCTAAATGGTTCACATGGTCAGTGTCAAAGATTGTATAAGATAAGTTTCCTTAAAAATTCCCTTTATTTTATACATTCTCTGGATTATTTATTGTATTGTATTCTGTATGATACCTTAAAGCCAATGCCACTTCACTTACAGGTTTGATTGCATATTTAAAACACAACATGAAATTAGCTAACGTTTTTTAAAATCTCAGTTATTTTTTAATTGCTATGTGTTTGCTATTGAGCAATAAATAATTACTACTGAAAATCGATTTGCGTCAAAAATGATATTTACATATGAAAAGGTGTAGGTGCAGATCTTCATTCCAACCGAGCAAGCGCCACACATGATTCTATTTAGAGTAAAGATCATCTGATTTAAAGAGGTGGGTTAAACTTCTGTTTGGTTAGAATGTAATCCTGCTCTCACACTGATCTTTTGTGGATAATGCTGAATAGACTTGCATTAAACATTTAAGAATTGCGACCATTTTTTATATACAGTGCTGTGAAAAAGCACTCTATATAAACGAAAAACTATTTTTCTATTTCATATATCACAATTGTAACTTTCGGACAAATGTGTATGAAACATTTGCAGCTCACAAAAGCAGAAAACATACACCACATTCAGCCACTGATGTGAAATGTGCAGTTCTTGAGAGAGCTTCAGATGTGTGTAATCTTACTGATAGTCTTATTGACACAGAAGACATTGCAAAAAAGATTCTCTTGAATTTTAATGATTAAAGGGAACCTTCACTAAATGCTGCTTTGAAAAAGCTTGGTACATTTATGCATACATTGGAAAGCCTCTTCCACATATCAGCAAGTTGTATGGATGAGTTAATAGAAGACTTACAATTAATTTTATCTGTAGCATCAGCTGAAGGTCGTGCAAATTTTAGAGAAACACAACTGCATTCTTGCTGCATGTGTAGTTGTGGATTTAGTGAAGGGGCTGTGGGTGTTAGGAACAATAAGTACAGCACTTGTAGATGGTCCCTTTAACAGTGCATTCAAAAGAAAAATATATTTTGTGGAACATTTCAGTGTTGCTGAACCTGTGGAGTTTATAATTGATGCAAAGGTAATAAAGTCAAGTTTATTTCTATTGCACTTTTAACAACAGACATTGTCTCAAAGCAGCTTTACAGAATTTAACAGTTAAGGTGAATGGTGTGTGTTTATCCCTGATGAGCACCATGGAGACTGTGGCAAGGAAAAACTCCTTTAGATGTTATGAGGAAGAAACCCTGAGAGGAACCAGACTCAAAAACAGAACCTCATCCTCATTTGGTTGACATCAAGAGTGTGATTATAGACTTTAAACACTACAGAACACTGGAGAGTGAGAACTAACATGAGCACTGGAGTGTGTGATTATGAGTGATGATCTTTCTACAGTCTTATACAGTCATTATGGTTATAAAACTAGGAGCTACTGAGCAACTCATAAAAAAGCTCAACATTTGTGATCATCACAGATCCAACCATCCAGCTTCTCCATGCCAGTGCCTTTTAACACTCCAGGAGGTCCAGTGTCCAAACTCCACATGAAGTGGGATCCAGCTTGCACTGGTACGTCTCTAGATGGTTCGGAATGTTTGTGGGCATCTACTTCTTTAAAGGTCCACAATCTTCATTAGGTGGGACGAGACTGGGGCTGGAGCAACCTCAGGATGCCTCAGGATGGGGAGAGAAAGAGAAGCAGTGGAGAGGCATTAGCATAGCTGCTGTTCATGATATTAACAGCACAAGTTGATAATGTGCATGTGATCAGATGTTCTGGAGCACAAGGTTCTGAGATGTGAAATGTGTTATGTGTAGAACTTGCTAAAAAGATACATCTTTAATCTGCACTTAAACTGGGAGAGTGTGTCTGAGCCCCGAACACTGTCAGGAAGACTATTCCAAAGAAATGGTTGAAGGGTTCAAGGTGAAAAGGGGCACTCAGCAGCCACTTCATTAGGTACATCCATTCAAGTTGGACCCCTTTTTGTCTTCAGAACTGCCCTAATTATTCATGTCATAGACAACATTGTGCTGGAAATCTTTCTTATAGGTATTGGTCCATATTGACATGATAGGATCATACATTTGCTGCATATTTGTCAGCAGCACATTCATGATGTAAATCTCCCGTTCCACCACATCTCAAAGGCGCTCTATTGGACTGCGGTCTGGTGACTGTGGAGGTCATTTGAGTACAGTGAACCTATTGTCATGTTCAAGAAACCAGTTTGAGATGATTTTAGCTTTGTGACATGGTGTCTTATCCTGCTGGTAGTAGCCATCAGCAGATTGGTACACTGTGATCAAAAAGAGATCGACATGGTCAGCAACAATATTCTAGTGGGCACATGTGAAGTGTAGCCTCAGTTTCCTGTTCTTAGCTGACTGGAGAGGAACTGTTGTGTTCTTCTGCTGCTGTAGACCATCTGCTTTAAGGTTCCAAGTGTTCAGCACAGCTTGGTTGTAACCAGATGGTATTTGTGTTTCGCTTGCCTTTCTATCAGCTCAAACCAGTCTTCTCCTCTGACCTCTGGCATCAACAAGGCATTTTCACCCAGGGATCTACTGCTCACTGGATATTTTCTCTTTTTTAGACCCTTCTCTGTAAACACTAGTGATGGTTGTGTGTAAAAAGTTTGAGAAATACAGAACTCGAGACAAGTTGAACAGGTGTACCTAATGATGTCTTGTTATGATGCTGGGTATTAATACATTTGAGCAACAGTGCTTTAAAGTGAGTTATGTTGCTCAGTGAAAGCCTGTGTAAAGACTTGTATTTGATGAATTTACTCACTTCCTTTAGTAGACTTTAGCAGCTGGATTTAGAACAAGCAGAAAGTGTTTCATGGTCTGTTTAGGAAGACCTATACAAAGATCATTACAATTACATTTATAAAATGTTTTTTAATGTCATGTTTTGCATGGCTTTAATGGTAGAAAGTTGATTATTACAGTAAAATGATGGCTAAAATAATATATTTTGACAATGTATTTCACAGATCTTTAGTGTCTGCAGAAAAGGCAGGTCTTCGGAGGTGCAGTCACTGGTGTGTAAGAGGACCAGTGGGGAGAAGAACACAGGTTTGCAAACAATATCCTATTATTAAACCATTTTTCATTTTGTTTTTTCCAGGACAGACATTGTGAACTGAACCCTGCTGACTTGAAAACCCCTTCAAAAATTGCAAATGATGAATTTTATATTGTCCCCCCCTACTGTTCAATGAAATTTACGCCCATGGCGAGTATATAATATGGAGATAGATAGATAGATAGATAGATAGATAGATAGATAGATAGATAGATAGATAGATAGATAGATAGATAGATAGACAGACAGACAGACAGACAGACAGACAGACAGACAGACAGACAGACAGACAGATAGATAGATAGATAGATAGATAGATAGATAGATAGATAAATATAAAGATAAAAAGATAGATAGATTATATTGATTATAACAGACTCTTGTACAGTTTAAGTGTAATTTTAATGAGTTAAATAAAATAAAACTGTACATCGGCGATTTTTTAAGTAGTAAAATGCTACCGTCTGGTGGTAATATGAGACATTGCAACTTGTCACCGGGCGGTACTTTTTTTTTTTTCTCTGTTTCCACACAGGCGGTTTTTACTTGTCGGACCTTTTTTTTTTTTTTTACCAGATTTTAGTGCTGATTTTGAACTTGGCGACAAATATTTAGTGTTTATTGTGGCTTTATTTTTTAAATATCCGACTAAAGAAAGGACGTCGTGAATACATTTGTGTTGCAATAAAAGTTTCAATTTCGCCCTTTTTATATTTGTTTATTAAAAATGGGCGAGTTTTCAGTGAATCATGAATAATTCAGCAAATAAAATAAAAATAAATGAAATCGTTGTTTCTTTTATATATTCTATTAACTATTTTATAACATCTATCCTATTTTTATGTATGTAGAATATTATTAGATACTGGATAAATTACTAGTTAAATTATTTGAGTTTTTTATATTTATATAAGTATGGTTAAATTCTATAAAACGTATTAAATTATTGATATTTGATTAATTATTTATGATTTACTGAAACGCCAACAAATTTTATAAATAATTAAATATAAATAACGAAATTAAAACCTTCAATGTAACACATTTATTTACGAAGTGTGTGTATTAGTCGGATATAAAAAATAAATAAATAAATCCACAGAAAAATAAACACTAAATGTGTTTTTACTGATGCAGGTCCGACAACTAAAAACCGTCCGTGTGGAAACAGAGCAAAAAGTACCTCTCGACGCCAAGTTGCAATACCTCGTATTACCACCAGAGGGTAGCATTTTACTACTACAAAAATCGCCGATGTTTAGGTTTTTATTTTATTTATATTTTTTTACACAATTTATATTCATGCTTCAGTTTTTATCCTCATTTCCAAGTCTGTTTATGTTTATAATAATTATGAAGAGACTCATGCAGGCCATGGGCAAGTTTAAATTCTCTCTTTCTCCCCTGATTCTAACCTGACAGCTCCTTTTACACAGTCAGTAAGTTTTAATAACATGTTTTAGTAGGTGAATTTTGTCTGGTTGGAACCAGTAGACCAAAGGAAACTGAAATTGTTCTTGGGCAGCAAAACAACTTGAAAATAAGGACAAAGAAGACTGAAGCTTAAAATGAAAGTAATTAAAATACTGAATTTGTAAATCTTTGTTTTCAATTATATGATACACGTTTGTCATGTTTTTTTATTACCACAATATTCATGATGTGAAATTGACACCATACACCACACTTAGTCCTTCTTAGGCTGTACTCTGGCGTCTATAGGGGGTTTTTGTGAGAAAATTGATGTTCAAAGTCCAGTTGTTTCCTTTAAAGTGTAATAAAGTCGTAATGCTTCGTCACAGTTCTCTGGCCACTGTAATCGAGGATGTTGCATGACCACGTGGTATCATCATGGTGGAGGGTTTGGCTGTTTGTAATTTGATTGCAGATGCTGGAAGCACAGACTGCTGGGGCTGTGGAGGAACTGACTTCTGCAGAAGCTGCTGCTTTGTTTCATTATTTACTTTCTTTGGTGTTTGTGTGTGTGTTTACTGATTAGTAGAAATACAAGATGATGTCAAACTCAGTGAACACGTTCTACAGTGGACTCAGACATAAAAGTAGAACAGGCACAAAACCTCATTAAAATCTATGTCAAAACTTGCTTTTATATGTTTAATAACATTTATAATTGAATATGACACATTTGACAACTTTTATTGATAGTAACACAAAATTGGATGTTGGCTGTTAATTAGGAAGTACTCGTTTGAGGACACTGGGACTTATGATGGTAAGATCGCTTATGAAATGAGAATCTAAATTAAGGGCATAAAAATTTTGAAAAGGTTTGAGAAGAAACCTTTTTTCAGGACCCACTTTCACATTCGGCACCAGTGGGACACAGTATGGAGTTCAGGATGGAGAAGTTTCTAAAGGGAGAAAAAGGCTGACTTTCCTCTCCTCCACAACATCTCCACTACATTCTGTTATTAATCACAGCACTTTCTCTTTTAGTTCTTGCTCTTTAAATTGAACTTGACCGAGTGCGATTAAAATAATTCCGTTTCCCACTCGTCAAAGAGTCGCTTTAAAGAGTCGGTTCAAAGAGTCGGTTCAAAGAGTCGAGTCGGTTTCCCAAAAGTGAAAGTGTTTCTCAGCCTCGAGTCCATGTGGAGGAGTGGTTGGAAAAACACAAAGATCTTCAACAGCAGTCAGAAGCAGTGAGATTCATGTCCAACAACAAGCAGTGCTGAAGAAAAGCGGGTGAGTTTTTCCTAGAAATGACTTTCTATCGGAATAATGCGTTTGTGTTTTCTATGTAATGGAGCTTGTGGAAAGATCTATCTATCTATCTATCTATCTATCTATCTATCTATCTATCTATCTATCTATCTATCTATCTATCTATCTATCTATCTATCTATCTATCTATCTATCTATCTATCTATCTATCTATCTATCTATCTATCTATCTATCTATCCATCCATCTATCCATCCATCCATCCATCTATCTACAGTGGTGTGAAAAAGTGTTTTGTTCAAATTTTTTTGCATGTTTTACACTTTACTGTTTCAGATCAACAAACTAATTTAAATATATTTGTAAAAGATAGCATAAGTGAACACAACATGCAGTTTTAACTGAAATATTTTATTATTGCGGGAAAACAAAATCCAAAACTACATGGTCCTGTGTGAAAAAGTGTTTGCCCCTATACCTAATAACTGGTTGGACCACCCTTAGCAGCAACAACTGCAATCAAGCGTTTGCGATAACTTGCACTGAGTCTGTTACAGCGATGTGGAGGAATTTTGCTCCACTCATCTATGCAGAATTGTTGTAATTCAGCCACATTGGAGCTTTTTTTTACAGCATGAACTACCTTTTTAAAGCCATGCCACATGCGCTGTCCCTCTCATAAACTCATTTCTAATGCTGTCCTTCGTCACTCCCAATTAAAAACCTCAACATCTTCAGCTCTGCTACCTTCAGCTCCACCTCCTGTCTTTTACTCAATGCCACTGTCTCTAATCCATACAACATCTCAGGTCATCTGGTCCAACCAACTTTCCACTCTTTATCCTCTTAATCTCTGCTCTCACTTCCTCCTTACTAATCCTATCCACTTTCTGCCTTACCATCTCCACACCATCCAACCTTCTCTCTCTCTCTTTTTTCTCCTCAAATCAGCTGCTCAAAATATTTCCTCCATCTTCTCAACACACTCTTCATTAGTCAACACATTTCCATCTCCATCCTTTATTGCTCTAACTTGCAGCACATCCTTCCCAGCTCGGTTCCTCTGCCTGGCCAATCGCTACAAATCCTTTTCTCCTTCCTTAGTGTCCAACGTCTCATACAGCTCCTCGTATGCCTATGCTGCTGCATCTCCTTGTACTCCTGCCTACATTACTTATCTCTCTCAATCCCAATTCTGTTTCTCCAACCTCTTTCTCCTTATATGTTCCAGCACTTCCTCATTCCACCACCACGTCTCTTTGTCCTCCTTTCTATTTTCAGATGTCACACCAAGTATGTTTCTCGCTGTCTCCCTCATCACTTATGCAGTAGTTGCCCAATCATCCAGCACGTCTTCACCACCACAGAGCCCCTGTCTGACCTCCTCCCTGAACCCCACACTACAGTGTTCCTCCTTCAGTTTCCACCTTATTCTTCTTTCAGTCCTCACTCTCCTCCTCTTTCTCTTCACCTCTTCACCTCCAAAACCATCCTACAGACCACAATCCGATGCTGTCTAGCTACACTGTCCCCTGCCAACACCTTACAGTCTCCAATCTCCTTCAGGTTACATCTTCTACATAGAACATAGTCCACCTGTGTGCCCCTCCCTCCACTCCTTTATGTCACCCTATGCTCCTCATTCTTCTTAAAATAAGTTCATAACTGCCATTTCCATCCTTTTAGCAAAATCTTCCACCATCTGCCCTTCCACATTCCTCTCCTTAAGGCCATACCTACCCATCACCTCCTCATCACCTCTGTTCCCTTCACCTAGATGCCCATAACTTGGGCCTGGACCGATCCGGTATAAATTTCTGATTTATACTGGATCCTCATTTTTCCGGGCTTGAGTGCACTGTCTTGTGCAACCCTAATGACTGGGTTAACATTAAAGACTATATAATTTCTATTAATCATCAAAATATCTAAATTTTTTTGGAGGGTTATTGCTGTTATGATTCTGTTATTGTTATGTTGTTATATATGCTGTTTAGGTGCATTTGTTTACAGGGAACTCTCACCTGGACCAAGATTGTAGCAGCATTGGAGTATTGCAGCAATGGACCAAAGCGGCCAATGAGGCGTCTGTGTCTTATATGTCTATAGCTTTCAGCTCTAATGGGACTTTAGAGGAAGATTTTCCCCCAGTTTTAACTGCATGTTGTTTTTGTGTTTTCTAGGAATGTGATTGATTCCAGCAGAAGAGATCGGCGTCTTCAGGACTCTGCGTGTACACGAGCATTGAAAAATGGAGATCCCTGATCAGGGGACAGATCATGTGACCTCACCCTCAGAAGACTGGTAACCTGCCATGTTCTAGTGTTTTACTAATGAACTATTCATATCTGCATTATGGAGTTTCTATAGAAATAATAACTAATATTTATGGTAAGAATAAAACTTTAGCACTCACTTGAAAAAGTGGTTGATGAAATAATGTCCCACAACTGCTTATTTTTTGCCTTTTGATTAGTTTTTGTATTTATACTCCATGTTTCCATTGTCTCTTTGTGAAGACCTGTTTGTTCCTGCTCTTAGCCTATTCCAGGCATGGTAGCATGTGGATATAAGCAGCACTATGGAGATCTGCTACTATTAGCATTCCGTTGTATATAAAGTTAAATGAAACAAGGTTGTGGATTTTTAAGGAACTATACTGCAGGGGTGTTTGTTCCCTGTTTACAATCTGTGTTCTGTATGCTACTATTCCTAGTGTGTAAAAAGTGAGAAAGATTATAATAAATTTTAAACAGAAATATTGTGATTATACCTTATTATACCTTATAACTTATTATTATACCGAAATTATGTCTCATGTCCATCTCTATCAATTTAAACAGTAAAGGAAAGAGCAGGAGATCACACTACCCAGAACCCAGCTGTGTCTCCATGAAGAGTGATGGGTCTATGGATCGTCCTCTCTTCTTCAGAAATGAAAACCCCTCACCTGTACACAGGTAACATCTCTGTCAGGTGGCAACCACGAGTCGGAAACGAAAGTAACTCTATCATGTTTATGGAATCATTCAGCACACAAACAGAGGACAGGGAGTGTTACCAATCGTAATGCTGGTTTGGTCTGTGATGCGGGTATAATCCTTTAAGGAAGTATAATCCATTTAGAAAAGTATTATCCGTAAGGTAGGTAATGTCCGTAAGGAAATCCGGAAAGTGAGGGTAATCCGTAGGCAATCCGTAGAAGGAGCAGGAACCAGCGGGGAAACTCAGCACAAGAGAGAGAGAGAGAGAGAGAGAGAGAGTGAGAGAGTGAGAGAGTGAGATAGCATGCAGAGCTGACTGGTGAGTGTGTGTTTGTGTGTGTGTGTCCCGGCATGAGTACGACGAAAGATGTGCGTTACCGAGTGTGTGTGTGTGTGTGTGTGTGTGTGTGTGTGTGTGTGTGTGTGTGTGTGTGTCGGCGTGAATACGAGGAAATATGTGCGTTATCGCAAGTGTGTGACACCAGTTTAGTGTCGATCTGCTCGGTATTCACCTGCACCTTGGTCTCCGCGCTGCACACCTTAAAATCACGTGACCACACACACACACACACACACACACACACACACACACACACACACACACACACCGCACGAGCACTGCCTAAACTGAGATTATCTGGTGTTTTTATTTGTTTTGTTAAGGGAAATCTGCAAACTGTTTTCAGAAAGTATGTGTCCGCCATACAATCGCACTAACAAACATCACAATTGTGATACAATTCATCGTGCAACACTATTTCAAGTTAAATGTAATAAATTTGAAGAGTTACCAGAAATATTGTGATACATTATGATACAAATAAAAATTTTTAAACAATGAAATTTTGTCTCATGTCCATTTTTATTATTTTAAACAGTAAACGAAAGAGAGAGAGATCACACTCAGCAGAACCCAGCTGTGTCTCCATGAAGAGTGATGAGTCTATGAATCCTCCTCTCTACTTCAGAACTGGAATCTTCTCACCTGTACACAGGTAACATCCCATAATTCTCATAATAACAGTCACAGTTAATGACTAAAGCTGGAATTCTGATCTATTATATCATTTTCATCTTTTACTCTTAAATCCAAATGTCTTCAGTGTCGAGCAAAAACCCAAAGAACTGGACTCCCTGTTCCAATACTTTTGGAGGTTTGTGTAGGAAGAATAGAAAAGTAGGAAAAAAGTGTGAAATGAAAACAGGAGCACATTTAATTCTCCAGGTGCACAATGTTGGAGTTGTATTCAGCTCTGTGTTCTCCAAGTGTTCCTGCTCTCACTACAATTTTTGTAGTACAATTTGTGTTCAGGTTCAGACTCCAGTATTAAAGTGAGGAACGTTGAGATCTTTAACACTTGTTGTTTTTGTTCCCAGTGTTCTACAGAAGGCAGGAGACAGAAGAGAGAAGAATATCATCACAGCTACAGGGTACGATCAAAACCAACACCATGACTGTGACACTGACACACTGCTATTCTAAAGCTCTCTGCTGTTAGTAACTATAGAGTGATTAGATGATAGAAAACCTCCAGTAGAATAAAGTAAATCCACAGTGAGAACATCATAAAGATCTATCTAGCAGGAAAAATGTGAACTTCTACTCTAATCATTGGAGCCCATGTCTCACCATGTCTTCCTACTTCACCCTGTCACAGACACGACCCAGAATCCACTGCTGCAGATGAATTCCAGAAGAAGTTCAAGTCCAATCTAAAGAAGAAGTTTGAGTGTTTGAATGGATTGATGCTAAAGCAGGAAAACCGAACCCTCCTGAATGAGATCTACACAGAGCTCTACATCACAGAGGGAGACAGTGGAGACATCAATAAAGAACATGAGGTGAAACAGATCGAGGCAGCATCCAGGAGGAACCCAACTGAGGACACACCAATTAAATGCAGTGACATCTTTAAACCCCTACCTGAACAAGACAAAGCCATCAGGAGAGTTCTGACAAAACCGTTATCTAAACAAGATGAAGAACCCACCAGGAACGTTCTGACAAAGCTCTTATCTGAACAAGATGAAGAACGCATCAGGTATGTTCTGAAAAATCTCTTATCTGAACAAGATGAAGAACCCATCAGGAACGTTCTGAAAAAGCTCTTATCTGAACAAGATGAAGAACCCATCAGGAGAGTTCTGACAAAGGGAATAGCTGGAATTGGAAAAACAGTCTCTGTGCAGAAGTTTGTTCTGGACTGGGCTGAAGGGAAAACAAATCAGGACGTCCACCTCATATTCCCACTTCCTTTCAGAGAGCTGAATTTGATGAAGGAGCAGAAACTGAGTCTGATGGAGCTCCTTCATGTGTTTTTTAAGGAGATGAAAGAAATTGACATTTCCAGGTTGGAGAAGGTTTTGTTCATTTTTGATGGTTTGGATGAGTGTCGTTTTCCTCTGGATTTCCAGAAGACAGTGAGAGTGTGTGATGTAACTGAATCAGCACCAGTGCATGTGCTGCTGATAAACCTGATCAAAGGGAACCTGCTTCCCTCTGCTCTCATCTGGATCACCTCCAGACCAGCAGCAGCTGATCAAATCCCCTCTGAGTGTGTCCATCGAGTCACAGAGGTACGAGGGTTTAATGACCCTCAGAAGGAGGAGTACTTCAGGAAGAGGATCAGTGATCAGAACCTGGCCAATAAGATCATCACACACCTGAAGTCATTAAGAAGCCTCTACATCATGTGCCACATCCCAGTGTTCTGCTGGATTTCAGCTGCTGTTCTAGAGAGAATGTTGGGTGAAGCAGAGAGTGGAGAGATCCCCAAGACTCTGACTCAAATGTACACACACTTTCTCATCATTCAGACCAACATCATAAGAGAGAAGTACCTACAGAAGCAGGAGAGCGATGAAGAAATGCTTCTCAAACTGGGGAAACTGGCTTTCCAGCAGCTGAAGAAACAAAACCTGATCTTCTATGAGGAAGACCTGAGAGAGTGTGGCATTGATGTGACAGAAGCAGCAGTGTATTCAGGTGTGTGTACGCAGATCTTCAGAGAGGAGTTTGGGCTTCACCAGAGTAAAGTGTACTGCTTTGTTCATCTGAGCATTCAGGAACATCTCGCAGCTCTGTATGTGCACCTGACCTTCATGAAGGAACAGAGAAATGTTCTTAAACGGAATCAGGTCTGTAGGACACTTTCAGATGTTCACAGGAGTGCTGTAGATCAGGCTTTAGACAGTCAGACTGGACATCTGGATCTTTTCCTCCGCTTTCTTCTGGGTCTCTCACTCGAGTCCAATCAAAAACTTCTACATTCCTTAGTAACACAGACAGGAAGTAGCTCCCAGAACAAAGAGAAAACAGTTCAGTACATCAAGAAGAAGATCAATAAAGATCTTTCTACAGAGAAATCCATCAATCTGTTCCACTGTCTGAATGAACTGGGTGATGATTCTCTAGTGGAGGAAATCCAGCAGTATCTGAAATCTGGAGCACAAAGTGAACTTTCTCCTTCACAGTGGTCTGCTCTGGTGTTTGTGTTACTGACATCAGCACAGGATCTGGAGGAATTTGACCTGAATAAATACATCACTCCAGATAAGATCAGAGATGAGATTCTTGTGAGAGTGATGCCTGTGATTGCAGCATCCAGAAAAGCAATGTAAGTGAAGCTGAATGAAATTGTTCTACTGTTACAGTGTTGAGAACAAATCAAAGGTCTGAGCTGTTCAGATGAATCGAACTCTGCAGGACTCTTTAGACTTTTTCCTTTCTTCTCTTAGAAACCTTTTAGATCAGACTCTCTTACTTTCCCATTTGGATTCCCGGATCTCATCCTCCATGTTTATACAACGTGTGTGTGATGATGTTCCTCAGCTGAAACTCTCGCAAAGCCAAATCTGAACATTCCGGCTGTCAATTCTTATTATTCCACCATTTAATCATTGTGTTCAACTGATGTGTGTGATGTTGAAAGTGAGACACTGCAGTGAAGCTTTGAGAACTTGTTTGATCTTCTGCATTTCTGTTCATTATCTTTTATTTCCTTCAGTATCAGATGCAGTGAAATTACAAAGAGAAGCTCTGTAGAAGCTCTGACCTCAGTGCTCAACTCAAAAACCTCCAGTCTGAGAGAACTGCATCTGACTGTCAATACACTGGATCTGACCTGGAATAAACTAGAAGACTCAGGAGTGAAGCGTCTCTCTGCTCTACTGGAGAATGCTGAGTGTAAAGTGAAAGATCTGAGGTAAGATCATCTCTCTGAGAGACACAAGAACTTACTAAAAGCTGCAGTGAATTGTTGTATACAGTGTTGTTTTTCAGGTGAAATTTGCTGTAGCAGTACAACATCCAGAACAAATCTATCAGTAATGAAACTTC